>NC_090783.1:140000-235000 GCF_040054535.1 Antennarius striatus
ACTGGCGGGGGCCCCTGACCCTCCAGCAGGCCTACCTGATCCTCATCAGCGCCCTGATGGCCCTCGTCTTCATCAAGTACCTGCCCGAGTGGTCCGCCTGGGTTATCCTGGGGGCCATCTCCGTGTACGGTGAGTCAGTGGGGTCCTCTAGAGGGCCCCAGAGCCCCCCCAGAGACGGGGTGGTCCGCTAGATGGCCCCCAAGAACCCGGAGCCCACAGAAAGCATCCGACCACATGAACCATGAGGATGTACCTGCTAGCCCCGCCCCTCCCATCATGCCTTGCTCAGGTGTGTTTGTGTTCCAGACCTGGTGGCCGTCCTGTGCCCTAAGGGGCCCCTCAGGATGCTGGTGGAGACGGCGCAGGAGCGCAACGAGCCCATCTTCCCCGCCCTCATCTACTCCTGTGAGCCCGCAGCTAGCAATGCTAACACGTTCCCATAGCAATGCTAACATTTACAGCAAGCAATGCTAACACATTCACATATCAATGCTAACTTCCAAAGCTGATAATGGTAACGTTCAGTGCTAACATATATAGCTCACAGTGCTATCTCCTGATGAGTATACTGGTACCAGGTTAGCCACCTGTTAGCGTGTTAGCTGCTGGTTTGACCCTCTGATGGTTTCTTTTCAGCGGCCATGATGTGGACGGTGGGCGTGGCAGGCATGGGGGGCGTGGCCATGGCGAACCCGGCGGACGCCCGGCGCCCTGAAGGTTGTGTTGACGTACACGTCACAGCAAACAAACAAACAAACAAACAAACAACAGACCAGAGGCCTGTCCCACAAAGCTGGATTAACCTAGTCAGGCTTCCTCTTCCTTATCTGGCTTCACTTACCCAGACATCCACCCTCCAGATGTTCGGTTCCATAAAGCCGGCTATCAACTCACTAATCCAATCCAGACTTGTCCACTCTAGATCTGTGCGCCCACATAAAAAGGGCGGAGTTTGCTGCATGGGGTTACAGTCATTGTTCAGCCAATCCCACCGGATTACAGCCATCCCTAAATATTCTCTCTGCCTGAGCGCTCTGCACACAAGCTGTGACCCGAGATCCACCGGGTTCTCAGGGAACGGACGGCCCGTTTTCAGGAGAACCGATTGGTCAGTAGGTGGGGCTGTTATACCTGCTGAGCTCTGATTGGTCAGTAGGTGGGGCTGTTATACCTGCTGATCTTACCCTGAACTTATCCTGCTCCGGAGCAGGTTAGGTGTTCAGCATAGGTTACCACGACAACGTTGCCCGATAGAAAGTCATCCACCTTTATGGTACTGAAAAGCCAGGGTTAAGCCTGAAGTTATCTGGCTAAACCGTAATCCAGCTTTAGGGTACAGGCCTCTGGTCAAAGCGTTTGTGGGCGGGGCATGTGTTCACTGTTACCTTGTTTCACAGTGGAGGAGGCGGAGCCTGGTGGCAGGAGGGCGGAGCCTGAGAGTCAGCAGCCCCGTCATTCTCCACAAGATGAGCTGGAGGAGGAGCGTGAGTCTGTGATGTCACAGATCAGCTGACCAATCAGGGCCTGGGACTAATGTGTGTGTGTGTGTGTGTGTGTGTGTGTGTGTGTGTGTGTGTGTGTGTGTGTGTGTAGGCGGAGTCAAGCTGGGTCTGGGTGATTTTATTTTTTACAGCGTTCTGGTCGGTAAAGCTGCAGCGACAGGCGGAGACTGGAACACCACGCTGGCATGCTTCGTGGCCATCCTGATCGTAAGCTCCGCCCCTCCCCCCTGTCTCCCCTCAGGGCCTTTGCCTCACCCCTGTCTCCCCTCAGGGCCTGTGCCTCACCCCTGTCCCCCTGTCTCCCTTCAGGGCCTGTGCCTCACCCCTGTCCCCCTGTCCCCCTGTCTCCCCTCAGGGCCTGTGCCTCACCCCTGTCCCCCTGTCTCCCCTCAGGGCCTGTGCCTCACCCCTGTCCCCCTGTCTCCCCTCAGGGCCTGTGCCTCACCCCTGTCCCCCTGTCTCCCCTCAGGGCCTGTGCCTCACCCCTGTCCCGCTGTCTCCCCTCAGGGCCTGTGCCTCACCCCTGTCCCGCTGTCTCCCCTCAGGGCCTGTGCCTCACCCCTGTCCCCCTGTCTCCCCTCAGGGCCTGTGCCTCACCCCTGTCCCCCTGTCTCCCCTCAGGGCCTGTGCCTCACCCCTGTCCCCCTGTCTCCCCTCAGGGCCTGTGCCTCACCCCTGTCCCCCTGTCTCCCCTCAGGGCCTGTGCCTCACCCCTGTCCCCCTGTCTCCCCTCAGGGCCTGTGCCTCACCCCTGTCCCCCTGTCTCCCCTCAGGGCCTGTGCCTCACCCCTGTCCCCCTGTCTCCCCTCAGGGCCTGTGCCTCACCCCTGTCCCCCTGTCTCCCCTCAGGGCCTGTGCCTCACCCCTGTCCCCCTGTCTCCCCTCAGGGCCTGTGCCTCACCCTGTTGCTGCTGGCGCTGTGCAGGAAGGCGTTGCCTGCTCTGCCCATCTCCATCACCTTCGGTCTGATCTTCTACTTCTCCACTGACTTCCTGGTCCAGCCCTTCATGGACAACCTGGCCAATCACCAGTATTACATCTGACACAAGCCACGCCCCCACGTCCTCCTCGTCTGGTGATGTCACCACAGGAAGTGATGTCAGGCAGACAGGAAGCTGAAACTGTTGACCAGCCAATAAACACTCCTGATTCACTCTGATTGGACGAAACTGTCAAATCTGTCCTGGAGGTCATGTGACCTGACAGGAATCGCCTCGTTAGCACCAGAGACAACTAGCTTGATGCTAATTGAACTGAAAATCTGTCTTTTAATTCAGTAATGATACACATGATCAGGGAGTTAAACCAGGATTAAATTAAACCAGGTTCACATTAACCTTGTTTAATTTAACTCTGGTTTAATCTGCATCTAGTTTCCTCTGAACCTGGTTTAAAATAAACCTGGTTTAATCTAGCGGCCCTCAGGGGGCCGGGGGTTCTGAAGCTTCTGTTCGGGTTCTTTAATGACGTCAGATTAATATTTTGAAGTTTGATGAAATGATTCAAACTTGAAACAGCAGCTCTCAAACAGAATGGTTAGCTTTAGCGCTAGCTGCCTTTGTGTTCTGTATGTTCTATATTCTGGGGGTGTGGTCATTCTGGGGGCGGGGCTGTGCTGAACCAGAAACATGTTTGGTTTGTTGAATAAAACCTGTTTTGGAGCCTTTCAGCCCGTTTTAGATGCTGGTTTTGGTTCGGACTCACCTGATTGGCTGGAGCCACCCTTAACGAGCTGAGGTTGGACACACCCCTAATTAACCCGTGTCAGCAGGCTTCAGGCCACACCCCTCGACCACCCGCTGCGCCCCCTCCCCTCAACCGCCTGCCAGAAACAACTGATGTCATGTGATGTCATCAGATAGCCGACCAGACGGTGGCGCTAGAGGTCAGGAAGTCGTTTATTCAGAAGAAATTTATGTTCCTAAAGGCCGACTGCGTCTTTCAACCCCTTCAGAATAAAAGCACAGAGCAGTTCCGCTTCAACAACACCTTTAATCCGGATTAAAACACTAATCTAAGCGTCTGCGTTAATTCCGCTCCTCAAACTGGGCTTTGTTCTTCAGCAGGAACGCCGCCAGGTACTCGATGGGGTTGGGAGGTCTGTGGAGGAACCAGAGGTCAGACCGTTACACGGGTGGGGCTCGGCCCAGCAGCCAATCGGGGCCTAGCCCCGCCCTCACCTGTCCTTGGCGAGCAGCGACAGCCCCTGCAGCAGGATGGGCACCACCGTCTGGTCCAGGTAGGCGCGGGTGGGCAGCGCCTGCAGGTCCACCTTCTGTTTGGGCTTCTCTGGGTTCGCCTTCTCGCTCTCCACCGCCCTCTGCAGCGCAGGAAAGCATGCTGGGAGTCCGCCGGCCCTGGTGCTCGGCATGTGTGTGTGTGTGTGTGTGTGTGTGTTACCTGCAGGTTCTCCGTCAGGCCGTACTCGGCGTGTGGGTTCTCTGAACCCTGCAGGACAGGTGTGAACAGGACAGGAGTCACACACACCTGACCATCATCATCATCATCAGTGAAGCCCCGCCCCCTCCCTGTGCTAGGCTAGGCTAACGTGTGCGGCACACAGGTGTGTTTACTCACAGGTGTGTGTCCCTCCATCGTCTGATCCGCGTCCGTGTGATCTGAAAGACACGAGCATCAGTGACGTCATGCCTGCGGTGCTCACGTGGAGCCGCCGGTGAGAGAAGCTCGTGACGAGATGACCTGACCCGCGAGCCCCTCAACGGCAGCAAACACCGGTGACGTCACCACGTCACGTCATCGTCCGCAAAGATGTAATTCTGAACCGCTGGTCGCTCGGTGATGACGTCATTGGAGCTAACCCTCCGGTTTTTCTTCATCAACGCGGCCGCATCAGTTAGCATTGTCGTTAGCTTAGCTCCTCTTAGCATGTGTGTCCGGTAGCCGGTGCGGTTTGAGGAGGAGCCGTTAAATAATCTGATCAAAACCCGGAAATGTTCCGAACCAACCGGAGCCCTCCGGGACCCCCCAGAACCCTCCGGGACCCCCCAGAACCCGCCCTGGCTCAACAATGAACTCACCGTCCGCCATGTTTGTTTGGATCCCACGCAGGAAGTCTGGCGTACGGCGATTCTCAGTGGGCTTACGTACACAGCGGCCGGCAACGCGCATGCGTAAAGACGACGAGGGGACTTTTCACAATAAAAGCACGACCTCGTTACGGTCGTTCTGTAGGTTTGATGACGTTTCATCTGCACCTCCTGTTGATGAACAAGTCTAAATGTATTCACCTGTCATCAATCAGTCAATCAATCAATCAAGACTTTATTTTCACGCAGCTGCTACCAACGAGTCTCAGAGAAAACAAAATAAAAAGTGAGCAATAAATAAAGATGTAACAACAATAAAAGATCTAAATAAAACAACTGAGGATGTGTAGTGTAGCATCAGCTTAGCATCAGCTTAGCATCAGCTTAGCATCAGCTTAGCATCAGCTTAGCATCAGCTTAGCATCAGTTTAACATCACTTTATTAAATTTAGCATTGGCTTAACAACTGTTTATAGCAGTTTAAAATCAGTCTAAAATCACTTTAGTAACAGTTTAATATTTCTCATTAGTTCAGTAAAAGTTTAGCATCAGTTTTGTAACAGTTTAGCATCAGGTTAGCGTGACGTTAGCATCAAGCCTTCTCCATGTGCCGCTCAGGAGGGATGAAGGTTCTGCTGGTCCAGGTGTGATGCTGCGGTCCGGGGGCGGGGCTGATGTGGGTCCATGGACTCCATGTTGGGCCTCGGCGCCGGTGGAGGAAGCTGCTATGCCTCAGAAGATGAAGGGCACGAGCGCCTTCCTGGAGGGGGGGTAGTCCTGGAACCGCCGCTGGTAGTCTCTGCAACGAGTCCACAGGTCAGTGGTTCTGGTCCCACTCACACACCTGAGTCCTGGTGCCGGTCAGACCACCTGTGGTGCTGGTAGGCCCTGGGTCCAACGGAGCAGGCGGTGAAGACGGCGAAGGCGAAGGTGGGGGTGGCCCAGATGGCGACGGCGTACCCGAACCACTCCACAATCTCCCCCAGGAAGTTTGCTCCAGACACCAAATCAAACATGCCTCCTGGAAAACAGCCACACGTGAAGGTTGTGACCCACAGCAGAGGGGTCAGGGCTGGGGGGCGGGGTCTGTTACCGCGGGGGATCCGGTAGACGGTCTCTCCGGGCCGCCTCAGGCGCCGCAGGATGATGTCACTGTGGACGTTGACGACCATCCCCACGGCAAACAGGACACAACCTGCAGGAAGTCAGGGGCAGTCAGACCCTCTGTTACCATGGCAACACACCAGCAGATCAGTTAGCTGAGATGATGCTAGCAGGCAGTTAGCCCTAATGCCTGTGACGTGATGAACGAACCACTGACACCACATTAGCCTGAGCTAAGTGTTAGCTTCGTGTTAGCATCACCAGGTAGCATTTCATGACTCTAGTCAACGTCACAGCTAGCTGGAGACGCTACGCTCCATGCTAACTATTTATTCAGGTTATGTTTTCTTTCCAGACATGTTCTTACAGCAGACGTCACTCCATCAGTGTTGGAACGTCAACAAGAAGAAACGGATGACGGCTCCAACACGCCAACCAGATCCACACGTTACACCCACAGGTAAATTATGTTGTTTAAACATTAAATTGTTGTTTTCAATCGTCCATTCAGTCCGTAGACGTGTGTGTCTGACGTGTGTGTCTGACGTGTGTGTCTGACGTGTGTGTCTGACGTGTGTGTCTGACGTGTGTGTCTGACGTGTGTGTCTGACGTGTGTGTCTGACGTGTGTGTCTGACGTGTGTGTCTGACGTGTGTGTCTGACGTGTGTGTCTGACGTGTGTGTCTGACGTGTGTGTCTGACGTGTGTGTCTGACGTGTGTGTCTGCACACGTCTACATCCGTTCACCGTCTGGTTTGCTGCACCAAGGTCACACTGATATTTCTCACAGGTATGACACGTGTAGTTTAATAATCCATGTCCATCTGAGATATTAACCTTCATTCACGTCAGAAATACAACCTTCAAAGTCAAGTTTTTAAATCTTTTTTAAAGGCAGGTGGAGTTCCTAGACTCCTGTTTGTCCCAGTTTGACACCAGTGAACCATAACGAACATGTTTCCAGTGTTCTTGATTTCTTCTGTAAAATCATCTTTCCTCTCAGCTGGTATCTGGATCCATTCCTCTGTATTTGTGCTCATATATTGTGTGCTAAACCGTTATTGGCTGCTTTATACATGAGTTGTACAGTTTAACAGCTGATGATGTCACGTATGTTCAGTGGTTCAGATTGAATAAATAACTGATTTGTCTGAGCTCTGCAACGTTCATGTGAACGATTCTAAACACTTCTGTCACGCCGAGTCACGTCAGCGGACGCCGAGTCACGTCAGCGGACGCCGAGTCACGTCAGCGGACGCCGAGTCACGTCAGCGGACGCCGAGTCACGTCAGCGGACGCCGAGTCACGTCAGCGGACGCCGAGTCACGTCTGGATGTGACTCATCTCTCTGACTCGTCATTGTCTCAGCTGCCCTCTCGGAGGCGGAGCAACGTGGCCCCACCTGCGTTCCTATTGGCTCACCTGCAGCCACGCGCGCCGTCCCCAGCCAGGTGAGGTCAAAGGTCGCGCAGTGCAGCAGGAAGTGTCCCTGCAGGAAGCCGTTGAGCGAGCAGAAGGCGGCGGCATAGAACATGATGGGCAGTGGGACGGGGCGTCCTCGGGTCAGGGGGGCGTAGATGAAGCTCCTGCAGAACAAAGTCAGCTGACTGGGGGTGGGCTGAGGTCAGGGGTGGGCAGGGCTAACGCTGATGACCTCTGACCTGTGGAAGTAATGCAGCATGAAGGTGCAGAGCAGCAGCGTGGGCCCCGTGGTCTGGGGGCTCCTCCTGGAGCCCCCCAGCAGCAGCACCAGGGGCACCAGGAATGCAGGCGCCTCCTGCAGGAACCAGGCCAGTCTGGCGGGGCAGCAGCGCCCCCCCCCCACCGCGTAGCGGCCGTACGGCGTGCAGCTCCGCCTCTGGTGCAGCAGGAAGGCCACGCCCCCGATGAGCAGAGTCCCGCTCAGGCAGGAAACAGCTGAGTCGTGACACTCCATCAGGTGCTGGGGGGCTGGGGGGGCAGAGGCTGGAAAAGAGAGGCCATGTGAATCCTCTCTGGAGGTAGTTGAATCACAGTATTTACATAGATTAGCCTACATGTTTATATTTACATGCTTGTTGTCACGGCTGAAGGTATTTCTAAATTTGTATACATATGTTATTATATATAATATAGAGTTATAGAATATTATTATTATACATCTATATTTAAGTCTTGTGCTGGGAAGGTGAGCTGACAGTGGGAGGAGTCAGCTCACCTCCGCAGCACTGCCGAGGCGCCCTTGAGCAAGGGGCCGTCCCCTTTATAAGTTGCTCATTTGGTGAGCACCAGGAAGGAGCTGGCCGCCACCCTGCCCCCCCTGCATGCCTCTAGGCCCCTGTGTGTGTGTGTGTGTGTGTGTGTGTAACAGGCCTGTACACTCTATATGCGTGAGACTAATAAATGTGCTCGAGTGGACTCATGATCTACCGATGGGGATCATTTCAGTAATTTAAATTAAATTAAAATCAAATTGCTATTGACATAAATTGACACATTTATATTCCCATGTATTTGTGTTTATCTCTACGTGTATTGACGGTATTGACAGACCGTCTCCGGTGTCGTTGGCCCAGTGGCGCCCCCCGGTGGCTCAGACACATCAGGGACAACCAACACCCGAGGCCTGTCCCATGACGCTGGATTCACCGAGCCGGGCTTCCTCTTCCTCATCTGGCTTCACTGACCGAGACGAGGACGCTCCGTCACGTGACGCGGTTAGGGCCCGCCCACTTTCATACAATGGAGTCCAACAACTTTAAACAACGAAACACCCGTGAACGGGCAGGAACCGGTGAAACCGGCGATGTGGACACAACACGACCGGTACCGACCAACGCCACCCGAGCCACGTGACGTCACAGGAGTAAACAACACGAGACAAAAACAACGGGACGCGGAAACAAACAACTTACCTGCTGCTAGAAGGGTGGGCGGAGCTACGGACAGCCGGAAGCTACCACTTAAACACAGTCACATGAGTGTGTGTGTGTGTGCGTGTTTGTGTGTTACTGTGTGTGTGTGTGTCTGTGTGTGTGTGTGTGTGTGTGTGTGCGTGTTTGTGTGTTACTGTGTGTGTGTGTGTGTGTGTCTGTGTGTGTGTGTCTGTGTGTGTGTGTGTGTCTGTGTGTGTGTGTGTGCGTGTTTGTGTGTTACTGTGTGTGTGTGTGTGTGTGTGTGTCTGTGTGTGTGTGTGTGTGTGTGTGTGTCTGTGTGTGTGTGTGTGTGTGTGTGTGTGTGTGTCTGTGTGTGTGTGTGTGTGTGTCTGTGTGTGTGTGTCTGTGTGTGTGTGTGTGTGTGTGTGTGTGTGTGTGCGTGTTTGTGTGTTACTGTGTGTGTGTGTGTGTGTGTGTCTGTGTGTGTGTGTGTGTGTCTGTGTGTGTGTGTGTGTGTGTGTGTGTCTGTGTGTGTGTGTCTGTGTGTGTGTGTGTGTGTGTGTGTGTGTGTGTGTGCGTGTTTGTGTGTTACTGTGTGTGTGTGTGTGTGTGTGTCTGTGTGTGTGTGTGTGTGTCTGTGTGTGTGTGTGTGTGTGTGTGTGTCTGTGTGTGTGTGTGTGTTTGCTGTATCTGTCCGTCTGTGTTTTGGCGCCACCTGCTGGCGGATGTGCGTCATTGCGCCCTTCCGCCCTCCGTCTCCTCTGCGCCCAGCCGCCGCGGCTCCGCTCCGCGTCTGTCCCCGGTGAGCCCTCCTCCATTTTAACGGACACCGGCTGCGGCCCCGCGCGGCGGAAGGACGCGCTGATGCGGCTTCGGTGTTTGATCTGATCGTGCGTGATTCGGTGTTTTGTGCGGGATGGCGGCGCTGCGGCAGGACGGTGCGGCGGGCCGTTAGTGCGGAGCTCTGGTGTTTCCTGCGGTGAGGTCGTTGCTGCGCGGCGGAGGAGGACCGGCCCGGTTCAGGTACCGGCTTTATTCTAATTGGTTTATTTCTGCGGGCTTGATGCGGGCAGAAAGCGGCTTTGCGTGAGCCGCTCAGCGGCTTGACGGGCGGCTCCAGGCCGCCGTCTCGCCGCCGCTCGGCGGCCTGCCGGCGTCAGCGCGCCACGGCTCCCCCCGGGGAGCATCCATCCGGCCCGCGGGGCTCCGGTGCTCCGGGCTGGGTTACGTAACGAGCAGAGGTCACGGAGTACCGGTCGGTGATGCGACCGGATCTCGGCCGCCTGGCGGGCTCAGCCCCCCCCCCCGGTTCGTTACCGACACCGTTTAACGGGCCGCCGTGACGGGCGGGGGCCGGGCTGCAGGTGCAGCAGGGCCGCCGCTCCATCCAGGTGGCACCTGGGACGGTTCCGGTTCTGGTTTAGGATTTAGAAATTCAGCTGCTGGAGATAATGATCAGCAATCTATAATCAGGGATCAATAATCAGGGATCAATAATTAGCCTTATTTCCTGTTTGATTTGTGACCCGAGGTCCAGAAAATGATCCGGTTCCGGTTCTGAACCGTCCTTCAGATTTAAGCAAGTGCTAACGGAGCTAACTAGTGCTAATGGAGCTAACTAATGCTGCTAACTCGTCCTGCTAATTGAGCTAACTGGTGATAATGGAGCTAACTCGTGCTGCTAATGGAGCTAACTAATGCTGCTAATGGAGCTAACTTGTGCTGTTAATGGAGCTAACTGGTGCTAATGGAGCTAACTCGTGCTGCTAATGGAGCTAACTTATGCTGCTAATGGAGCTAGCTGGTGCTAATGGAGCTAACTAATGCTGCTAATGGAGCTAACTTGTGCTGCTAATGGAGCTAGCTGGTGCTAATGGAGCTAACTAATGCTGCTAATGGAGCTAACTTGTGCTGCTAATGGAGCTAGCTGGTGCTAATGGAGCTAACCCGTGCTGCTAATGGAACAAACTAGTGCTTTTAGGCTGCCACGCCCCCTTCATGACCAGGTGGGGCGTGGCTTCAGGAACTGACTCTGGACCGTCCCTGTGGGGGGGGTTCAGGAAAGGGGGGCATCTGCAGCCCAGAGATAAACTGCCAGTGGGCGGAGCCAGGTGTCAGCTGACAGATGGGTGACGGCAGCCTGACAAGACGCCCGAAAGTCTGCCGGACTGGGTGTGGTTCCTGGTTCCTGACCTGGGTCTGGAAGCCGTTGAAGCCCGGGTCAGGAACCAGACTAAAACCAGACCCGGGTCTGGTTCCAGTCTGGTTCCAGACCCGGGTCTGGTTCCTTGTGGGTCTGGGGTCTTATCAGCTGACTGCAGGCCTGAATGGGGCGACCCGGGGAGACTCTCGCTCTGTGACGTCATGCTGGTCTGAAAAGCGAGACGCGTTCTGGTGGGACCGCCCCCTGCAGGCCGGAGGAGGACCGGCTAGCGGTTAGCGGTTAGCAGCACACGGAGGTTTACCTGTCCAGCGGGTCCAGGGTCGTGTTTCTGGTCCAGGTGGAACCAGAGTCGGTTTAAGAGCTGGTTCAAATAGTCTGGACCGGGTTTGGAGGCGGGGTCTGTCTGGAGGCGTGGCCATGTCTGCAGGTGGAGACGAGATGAGTCATGCTGCTGCACCATGACAACGGGGGGGTGCGGGGTCGCTGAGCTGGTGGAACGCTCCACACGCTGCTCCTGATTGGTGCAGCTGCAGTCGGTTTGTCCTGATGGGGACGCATCACTTCCTGTTCCTTTAGGTCACATGTATCAAACTCAAGGCTCGGGGGCCAAATGTGGCCCCCCACATCATTTAATGTGGCTCTCAGAGCATCAAAGGTCAGAGTGTCTAAAATAAATAGTTCAATAGTGTGCTTTGACCAAAACTACATTTCCCACAATGCAGTATTTCAGCCCATTTTAACTCTGACTAAACGTAGTGAACAAAGTTAACGTCCTAACTTGTGTCTGATGTTATTTTTCTTTATTGATTGATAGTTTGATCCTTGATTGATGGAGTTCTGTGGGTTTAATAACCTGACAAATGAAAAGGATTTATGTTAGAACAGAGAAACAAACAAACATGTTTTTTCTGTCTAACTGTAATGTTTGGAACTAGAATCAGTCAGAAATTCACTTATTTAACATTAAGGAGTAGTTACATTTAGTTACATTACACTGAGTTACATTTAGTTACATTTATTAGTTACATTAAGGAGTAGTTACATTTAGTTACATTACACTGAGTTACATTTAGTTACATTTATTAGTTACATTAAGGAGTAGTTACATTTAGTTACATTACACTGAGTTACATTTAGTTACATTTATTAGTTACATTAAGGAGTAGTTACATTTAGTTACATTACACTGAGTTACATTTAGTTACATTTATTAGTTACATTAAGGAGTAGTTACATTTAGTTACATTACACTGAGTTACATTTAGTTACATTTATTAGTTACATTAAGGAGTAGTTACATTTAGTTACATTACACTGAGTTACATTTAGTTACATTTATTAGTTACATTAAGGAGTAGTTACATTTAGTTACATTACACTGAGTTACATTTAGTTACATTTATTAGTTACATTAAGGAGTAGTTACATTTAGTTACATTACACTGAGTTACATTTAGTTACATTTATTAGTTACATTAAGGAGTAGTTACATTTAGTTACATTACACTGAGTTACATTTAGTTACATTTATGAGTTACATTAAGGAGTAGTTACATTTAGTTACATTACACTGAGTTACATTTAGTTACATTTATTAGTTACATTAAGGAGTAGTTACATTTAGTTACATTACACTGAGTTACATTTAGTTACATTTATTAGTTACATTAAGGAGTAGTTACATTTAGTTACATTACACTGAGTTACATTTAGTTACATTTATTAGTTACATTAAGGAGTACAGTGGTACCTCTACTTACGGATGTCTCTACTTACGAAATTTCTCAGCAGGAAAATAAAAAAAGAAATTTCGACTTACGTAATGTAAAAACACAGTTTGGGCTGATACTCGCAGCTCCCACAGGTTCCTGAACGCAACATTCTCATAGCTGCTCTGCCATTGGCTATTACCTAGCATCCTGGCATCCCATTGGCTCAGAGGGACCTCTGTGTGGAGCTACATAGGTGTCTGTGCAGCGTCCTCGTCATTCAGCCCTCGACCCATGAGGTGTTCTGATA
This sequence comes from Antennarius striatus, assembly GCF_040054535.1. Classification (NCBI taxonomy): domain Eukaryota; kingdom Metazoa; phylum Chordata; class Actinopteri; order Lophiiformes; family Antennariidae; genus Antennarius; species Antennarius striatus. The sequence continues at coordinate 152,692 of NC_090783.1, forward strand.
GTTTTACATAAATATATTAACTTTTAGAGTATTCACTATGGACCCCAAGAAAGTGACGGAGAAAAGAGGAAAAGAAAAGACCAAGAAAAGAGTTTTTTTGTCCGTACAAACAAATCAAGAGATGATAGAAAAGCCTGAAAAAGGGATGCGTTTGGTTGATCTCACCAAAGAATATGGCCGTAATGCATCTACAATCACCACGTTATTAAAACAAGAGGAAGTTTAAGGAGTTTAAGGCATCGCATGGGTGGTTGGAGAAGTTCAGAAGGAGGACTGGAATTCACTCTGTTGTTCATGGGGGGGCAAGAGGGCATGAACCAAAGAGGGCAAAAAACAATGAGGACAGCAGTTAAAAGGTAAATGACCATCATTATTTTTCTTTAGTCTTATACACAACTCTCATTTATTGTGTAATAATCCAATCGTAACATGTATTTGTTACATGTTTTGCTGCATTTTTATGCTTTATAAAACATGTCTGAATTTTTGGGGGGCATTTACATGGAAAACGCGTCTTACGAAATTTCTTCCAGAACCAATTAATTTCGTACGTAGAGGTACCGCTGTAGTTACATTTATGTTACATGTAGTTACATTTATTAGTTCTGGTCCTTTGAGGACAGTTATGCTGATGATATGACCCCCGGTTTGACCCCCCCAATGTTGACTCCCATCCTACCGGTTAGCTAGCATCCCAGACATCCTACTGGTGTTGTACTGGTTTATTCAGTGGTTCTACTGGTTTATTCAGTGGTTCTACTGGTTTATTCAGTGGTTCTACTGGTTTACTGGTGGTTCTACTGGTTTATTCAGTGGTTCTACTGGTTTTAACTCTCGGTCTGGTTCTGGACAGGTTGACTCGCCTCTTTGTCCCGTCCTGTGATGTCATGATGACATCATCATCCAGCCGTCGCTGCAGCGTTGTGTCAGATGTTCACTGAGGCAGGAAACTGGGTCAGACACTGCTGTCAGGGTTACCATAGCAACAGGCTGCAAAGGCATGCTGGGAAACGTAGTGAGCTCAGAGGTCTGTCAGCTGTCAGAGATCATCACTCTCTGACCCAAATCCTTCCCAACATGCACTGCAGCCAGTAGAGGGTCACTCCAGCCTTCTCCTTTGGGGCGGGGCTGGGGGCGGGGCTGGGGTGGGGTGGGTGGTCATCTTCCATCCTGTTGTCTGGTTGGTGGTTCGTTCCGGGCTGAACCCTGTTCTCTCATTGGTTCCCTGGACACTGATGGTGTCATCGGTCAGAGGTTAAAGGTCACCGCTCTAACCCTCCGTCTCCTCTCAGGTACTCTGCCGGGATGCGGCAGTGAGCAAACTCTCATCACTGACCGTTACCATGGCGATTTACGGAGGTGGTCCCGCGTGCGGCGGCCAGCACAATTGCTCCGCCCACAGCGAGTCCAAAGCCTACTGCTACTCCGCCCGCATCCGCAGCACCGTGCTGCAGGGCCTGCCCTTTGGGGGCGTGCCCACTGTCCTCGCCTTGGACTTCATGTGCTTCCTGGTGAGTCGCCGCCCCATAAACAGGGACACGCCCACCTGCAGACGACCTCCGACCTCACGGACCGCTAACAGGAAGTCTTCTCCCTCAGGTGCTGCTCTTCGTCTTCTCCATCCTGAGGAAGGTGGCGTGGGACTATGGCCGCCTGGCGCTGGTCACCGATGCCGACAGGTAAACCAGCCGCTGATGTCATGGGGGCGGGGCCTCAGCAGGAAGTCACAAACGCTCCCGACTCAATAAAATCCCTGCTGATTTGAAAGAGTCCTCCTGCATACGGCGTGACGATTGGTCGGCCAAACAGACACGCCCACAGGTGTGGGAGGAGATCAGATCGCTGACCTGGAGGGAGCGCCGGTCAGATAATAAACATGACTGATGAGGCCACGCCCCCACAGCTCGGTGGGCGTGGTCTCATTGATGTTGATTTTCTGTCTCTTTTATCCTGAAGCCTGGTGAAGCGTTTCCGTGGCGATAAGGAGCGTGAATAGTACGTTGCTGTTTCCTCCATGTTTGCTAACACCCGCCTCCTCCTCGGCCACGCCCATTAACAGGGTTCTGCTCTCTGATTGGTTTGCTTGTGTGTATGGGAGGTGATTCATGTCGGACGTCTTCAGGCTTGTTAGCGGCTCACAAGCTAACTAGCTTAAACGTCAGCTAAGCTCCAGGCCCCCTGGGGCCGGTTGCCGTGACGATATCCATGTTTCCGCAGCGTCGATCACCCCCCATACGTGTGTGTTGGGCTAACATGATGCTAACTGCTAACCTGTGTTCCTTCCTAACGTTAACCAGCCGACGGCGAGACAGAGATAACTATGAACCAGTGAAGAGGTAAACCTGTCGCTAGCTAGCTTGTTGGCTAGCGTGTTGGCTAGGGTGTTGGCTAGCGTGTTGGCTAGCCTCAGACAGAACCGGACCACAGGTTCTGGTTCTGTCTGAGGGGGTTTAGAGCTGTGAACTGTTTGGTTTTGTGAACATGTGTTACTTCCTGTTAGCGTCTGTCGTGAGTCCGTTGGGAGGTCGGAGCAGCTAGCAGCTACGTGCTAGCAGCTTCATGCTAGCAGCTACGTGCTAGCAGCTACGTGCTGGCAGCTACGTGCTGACATGGTAACGGCTGTGTGTGTCCCCAGCGTGGCGTCTGCGATGCATTCGGAGACGCCGGACCGGTACGAGCGTCTGACGTCGGTCTCCAGCTCAGTGGACTTCGACCAGCGGGACAACGTACGACCTTCCTCCTCCTCTTCCTCGCTATGCTAGCATGTAGCCGCGCGTTCTGATTGGTCTGTTTCTCACTGCAGGGTTTCTGCTCCTGGCTGACGGCCATCTTCAGGATCAAGTGAGTCTGACAGCGCCACCAGCTGGTCCACTGCAGCTTTGCCAGTGCTAGCTGCTAGCGGCTAGCGCGTCATCTGACTATTAGCATTTACGCTTCACATTCCTGCCCAGCTGGGATTCATGAATAATGCATCCTCAGCGCTGACCTGCTGACTCCTCCCCCTCTGCTGACTCCTCCTCCTCTTCTGACTCCTCCCCCACTGCTGGCTCCTCCTCTGCTGGCTCCTCCCCATCCTGCAGGGACGAGGAGATCAGGGAGAAGTGTGGCGAGGACGCCGTCCACTACCTGTCGTTCCAGCGCCACATCATCGGCCTGCTGGTCGTCGTCGGCGTCCTCTCCGTCGGGATCGTCCTGCCCGTCAACTTCTCTGGAGACCTGCTGGGTGAGAACCAATCAGCAGCCACAGCCACGCCCACCAATCAGCAGCCAGAACCACACGGCTCAAGCCCAAAACCAGGAAGTGTCTGAACAACACAGGAAAGAGTTAGAAACCAGCAGCTCCTCCTGTAGCTAGCTACAGCTAGCAGGTAGGCTAGCTACAGCTAGTCAACCTCACCAATACAATTCAATGTTTAAAGTCAGCTATATTAGCATGTTCTAACTTAGCAAGATTAGCTTGTTTTAACTTAGCGTGGTTAGCACAGACGCTGGTTTATATTCTAAATGAAACCGAACAGGAACCAGATGTACATGTCCGCCAGACTAACTGGTCCAGTGTGTGGACCCCTGGTCCTGGTCTCAGGTCCTGGTCTCAGGTCCTGGTCTCAGGTCCTGGTCTCAGGTCCTGGTCTCAGGTCCTGGTTTGTCTGGTTGTTCCAGTCAGGATCATCAGTGCTGATGCTTTTCTGAGCCAAGGAGCTCCAGGACCTCCATCCAGAGAAGGTAACAGTAGGTCTGTGGTGTAGGTCTGTAGTCTGGTGTAGATCTGTGATGTGGGTCTGTAGGTCTGTGATGTAGGTCTGTGATGTAGGTCTGTAGGTCTGATGTAGGATGTTGGTCTGGTGTAGGTCTGTAATGTCTGGTGTAGGTCTGTGATGCAGGTCTGTAGGGCTGTGATGTACGTCTGTGGTGTAGGTCTGTGATGTAGGTCTGTAGGTCTGTGATGTAGGTCTGTAGATCTTTTGTAGGTCTGTGATGTAGGTCTGTGGTGTAGGTCTGTAGGTCTTTTGTAGGTCTGTGATGTAGGTCTGTGGTGTAGGTCTGTAGGTCTGTGATGTAGGTCTGTAGGTCTGTGATGTAGGTCCGTAGGTCTGTGGTGTAGGTCTGTGGTGTAGGTGTGTTATGTAGGTCTGTAGGTCTGGTGTAGGTCTGTGATGTAGGTCTGTGGTGTGGGTCTGTGACATGGGAATCCTAGGGGCGGGGCCAAACGTGAAGTATGACTGTGATTGGACGGTGAACAGTGGTGATGTTATGTCAGGGTCATCACCGCGGTAACACCCAGAAGCTTTGACCTTTTCGTGGTTGAGACTCTCCGGACGCTGGTGGACTTCCTGTTGGGTGTCTGTCAGAGGGCGGTCCTGGTCTGACCCCAACCACCTGTGGACCCCTCCCACCTCAAGGCTTCTGCTCATTAATTCAAAGAAAGTCATCATGCTAACTGATGCTAACTGATGCTAACGTTTCTTCCAGAAAACAACGCTTACAGCTTCGGCCGCACGACGATAGCCAACCTCAAGTCTGGGTGAGTCCAGAGCACACCTGTTAGCCTAGCCTAGCCTAGCACAGCGCCAAGGTTAGCCTAGCTTAGAGGGGGTGTTAGTGGGCGTGTCTGACTGGTGGGCGTGTCTCTCAGGACCAACCTGCTGTGGCTCCACACCACCTTCGCCTTCATGTACCTCCTGCTGACCGTCTACAGCATGAGGAGACACACCTCCAAGATGCACTACAAGGAGGACGACCTGGTAGGACTAACACACACACACACACACACACACACACACACACACACACACACACACACACACACGCATGCTCCAGAGCTGGGGTGGGGTTAACTGATTGTGGATGTGCTTGATCAGGTGGTATTGATGACCTTCTGGTCAGTATTGATCAGGACTGATCTGTGATCAGCTGACGGGTTAATCCCAGTTCTTTGTCTTGCAGGTGAAACGAACTTTGTTCATCAACGGCGTCTCAAAGTACGCCGAGGAGACGCAGATCAAACAGCACTTTGAGTGAGTTCATGTGACATCATCACCTCACTGTCTGACATCATCATCTCTGAGCGCTGCCATTGGTTGATTTCACACTCGTCAGTCGTTGCTCGTCATTAATATTTAAAGTGTTTATTTTTGTTGACACCAGACCACCAGACTAGCGCGTGTTAGCTGTCCGCTAAAGTGTCAGCGTAGCTTAGCGTTAGCGTCTGTGTGCTAGCTAACGTGTTGGCGTGCGTCCGCAGGCAGGCGTACGAGAACTGCACGGTCCTGGAGGCTCGGATCTGCTACAACGTGGCCAAGCTGATGGCGCTGAACGCCGAGAGGTGAGCTGGGTGAGGGGCAGGTGCATTGTGGGAAGTCCGTCAGTCTGAACGTGCGTCTCCGCGGCGCAGGAAGAAAACGGAGCGCAGCAAGAAGTTCTTCACGGACCTGATGGCGAAGGAGCACGTCCCCACCATGATCAACCCCAAGCCCTGTGGACACCTCTGCTGCTGCGCCATCGCCGGCTGCGAGGAGGTGAGTCAGTGCCGGCTCGCTGCGCCGCCCAGCGATAGCGTGTTAGCATGACTCAGCGTGTTGTGTTGGTGCCGCAGGAGGAGGCGGTGAGCTTCTACACCAAGAGGGAGGCCAAGCTGAAGGAGGAGTACCGCAAGGAGAAGGAGAAGGTCCACACCAAGCCTCTGGGCATGGCCTTCGTCACCTTCCAGAACGAGGCCATGACCGCCATGTAAGCTGGCCCCGCCCCTTATTTGACCCCGCCCCCTCTCTGCAATGTCCTCTGGGATCATTAAAGTGTCTGTCTGTGTATCTCTGAGCCTTATGTGAGTCCTCACATCACGGCTCTGATTTGATTTGTTAAGAAAACCAGTAAAAAATCCCTTTGGCCCTGGCCCCGCCCCTTTTCTGACTTTGCCTCTTCTCTGACCCCGCCCCTTTTCTGACCCCGCCCCTCTCCCTGCAGCATCCTGAAGGACTTCAACGCCTGCCAGGTGCAGGGCTGCCGCTGCCGGCTGGAGCCGCGCTCGTCTCAGGTCAGCGAGGCGCTGCACGTCCACAGCTGGAGCGTCTCCTACGCCCCCGACCCCCAGAACGTCCGCTGGTAGGTCGGCACGGCACGGCACGGCACGGCCCCGCCCCCGACCCCGACCCGCCTCACCACCCGCTCTGCCCCCACAGGGAGCACCTGTCGCTGGGCGGAGTCTCCTGGTGGATCCGCTGCTTCATCATCAACTGCATCCTGTTCCTGCTGCTCTTCTTCCTCACCACGCCAGCCATCATCATCTCCACCATGGACAAGTTCAACGTCACCAAGCCCGTGGAGTACCTGAATGTAAGCGGGGGCGGGGGCACAGGCGTATCATGGGGCGGGGCCGATCTGACGCTTCTGATTGGTTGTCCCCGGACAGAACCCCATCGTGACGCAGTTCTTCCCCACGCTGCTGCTGTGGGCCTTCTCCGCCCTGCTGCCCACCATCGTCTACTACTCCGCCTTCTTCGAGGCCCACTGGACCCGGTAGGCCCCGCCCCTCCGTAAACCTCCCCCCGCCCCCCTCCGCTGATCCGGTTTGTCTCTGCAGGTCTGGGGAGAACCGGACCACCATGCACAAGTGCTACACCTTCCTGATCTTCATGGTTCTGCTGCTGCCGTCGCTCGGGCTCAGCAGGTAAGCCCCGCCCCGGCGGCCTCCGACCCCCTGACCCCCCCGACCCCCCTGACCCTGTCCCTGTCTCCAGCCTGGATGTCTTCTTCCGGTGGCTGTTCGATAAGAAGTTCCTGGCCGATGCCACGGTGCGCTTTGAGTGAGTGCCGCGTCAGTGGGGGGGGGCGTGTTCTGATTGGCTGAGGTGACAGGTGGGCTGCGTCCCCTCCAGGTGCGTCTTCCTGCCGGACAACGGGGCGTTCTTCGTGAACTACGTGATCGCCTCGGCGTTCATCGGGAACGCCATGGACCTGCTGCGCATCCCGGGGCTGCTGATGTACATGATACGCCTGTGCCTCGCCCGCTCCGCCGCCGACCGCCGCAACGTCAAGAGGGTAAGGGGGCCTCCGGCTGGGGCGGGGAGGGCCACGCCCCCAGCTTGACGCCAGCTTCCTGTCTTTGCAGCACCAGGCCTACGAGTTCCAGTTCGGGGCGGCCTACGCCTGGATGATGAACGTCTTCACCGTGGTGATGGCCTACAGCATCACCTGCCCCATCATCGTGCCCTTCGGTGAGTACCACCAGTGGAGAACCAGTACCACCAGTGGAGAACCAGTACCACCAGTGGAGAACCAGTACCACCAGTAGAGAACCAATACCACCAGTAGAGAACCAGTACCACCAGTGGAGAACCAGTACCACCAGTACCACCAGTAGAGAACCAGTACCACCAGTGGAGAACCAGTACCACCAGTAGAGAACCAGTACCACCAGTACCACCAGTGGAGAACCAGTACCACCAGTGGAGAACCAGTACCACCAGTAGAGAACCAGTACCACCAGTGGAGAACCAGTACCACCAGTGGAGAACCAGTACCACCAGTAGAGAACCAGTACCACCAGTGGAGAACCAGTACCACCAGTGGAGAACCAGTACCACCAGTAGAGAACCAGTACCACCAGTAGAGAACCAGTACCACCAGTGGAGAACCAGTACCACCAGTAGAGAACCAGTACCACCAGTGGAGAACCAGTACCACCAGTGGAGAACCAGTACCACCAGTGGAGAACCAGTACCACCAGTGGAGAACCAGTACCACCAGTGGAGAACCAGTACCACCAGTGGAGAACCAGTACCACCAGTACCACCAGTGGAGAACCAGTACCACCAGTACCACCAGTGGAGAACCAGTACCACCAGTACCACCAGTGGAGAACCAGTGCCACCAGTACCACCAGTGGAGAACCAGTACCACCAGTAGAGAACCAGTACCACCAGTACCACCAGTGGAGAACCAGTACCACCAGTGGAGAACCAGTACCACCAGTAGAGAACCAGTACCACCAGTGGAGAACCAGTACCACCAGTACCACCAGTAGAGAACCAGTACCACCAGTGGAGAACCAGTACCACCAGTAGAGAACCAGTACCACCAGTGGAGAACCAGTACCACCAGTGGAGAACCAGTACCACCAGTGGAGAACCAGTACCACCAGTAGAGAACCAGTACCACCAGTACCACCAGTGGAGAACCAGTACCACCAGTAGAGAACCAGTACCACCAGTGGAGAACCAGTACCACCAGTACCACCAGTAGAGAACCAGTACCACCAGTGGAGAACCAGTACCACCAGTACCACCAGTAGAGAACCAGTACCACCAGTAGAGAACCAGTACCACCAGTGGAGAACCAGTACCACCAGTAGAGAACCAGTACCACCAGTGGAGAACCAGTACCACCAGTACCACCAGTGGAGAACCAGTACCACCGGTGGAGAACCAGTAGATCCAGTGATGTGGACCTGGTGTCAGACCATCTGTAGAAAAAAAAACGGGTGTGACCAGTGACCTCTGACCTGTGCCCTCTGACCTGTGCCCTCTGACCCCCCCCAGGTCTGATGTACATGCTGCTGAAGCACCTGGTGGACAGGTACAACATGTACTACGCCTACCTGCCCTCCAAGCTGGACAAGAAGATCCACTCCGGCGCCGTGACCCAGGTGGTGGCCGCCCCCATCCTCTGCCTCTTCTGGCTGCTCTTCTTCTCCACTGTCCGCACAGGTAGGCCCCGCCTGGGGGACGGCCCCGCCCCCCACACTAACCCACGCTAACCGGCGCCTGTGCCTCAGGGTTTGAGACGCCCACCTCCATGTTCACGCTGGTGGTCCTGGTGGTCACCATCGTGGTCTGCCTGTCCCACGTCTGCTTCGGACACTTCAAGTACCTCAGCGCCCACAACTACAAGGTAGCCAATGATTGGTCCAACATCACATGGTCTGCTGCTTCTCCTCTGATTGGTGCAGTCACATGGTCACATGGTCTGCTTCTCCTCACTGCGCCTGTGTCTCAGATCGACACCAAGGACAGCGACGCGGACGCCGTGGAGAACGGACGTCCATCCCGGGCCTCGTCCTCCCCCCCCAGCAAGTCCCAGGTAAGGTTTCTCCAGACCTGGACCCGGATCTGGACCCGGGTCTGGACCTGGATCTGGAACTGGACCCAGGTCTGGATCTTGACCTGGATCTGGACCCGGGTCTGAACTTGGATTTGGACCCGGGTCTGGACCTGGATCTGGACCCGGGTCCAGGCCTGAGTCCTGTCTGGAGTCCCTGCTGACCCGGCGCTGGTTGCGGTGTGTCCCCAGCAGCAGATGTACATCGCCCAGGTGCTCCAGGACCCGAACTCGGACGAGCCGGGCGGCGGCGGCGGCGGCGAGGAGGACCGAGGCTCCTCCCAGGACGATGACATGCTGAACGGGGGCAGCGGCATCAACGAGGCGGACTTCCAGTCGGGGGAGGACAGTCTGATCGCCAACGAGGTCCACCAGTAGCTGGGGGCGGGGCTAGAGGGAGGGGGCGGAGCTAGGCACCACCTAGGAAGTAACAAACCCACTGACTTGTAGCTGACGAATCCACTCGTACACGACCAGTGTTTTGGCTCCGCCCCCTCCCAGCTTGAAGACTGGATCCTGACCTTTGACCCCGGCACCTGGTCACGTGTGCATGCAGTCGCTTTACAGAGCCACGAGCCAAATCGCTCCTGTCGGGCGGGGGCGGCGTTTAAACATGTGCCTGGTCTGACTCCTCCTACTGGGCTCGGCGCCGTCGCCTCGGCGCCGTCAGCAGGCAGTGGCTGCCAGGTCGCCGTGGCAACCGCACTATAACCACCAGAAACCGTCGTGTCAAAGGGAACGACCGTCAGTCAGAACCCGTCTGACAGGTGAGGGCGCCGCCCACACGGCACCGCCCAACGCCAGGATGATCGCACACACCCATAGAATGCTACGCTAGCGCCGTCAGGTTAGCTCCAGATTAGCTCCAGGTCATCTTCAGGTTAGCCTCAGGTTAGCTGCAGGTTAGCCTCTCAGCTTTGACTGAATTTATTCACGTGTTTCCTGTTATGTCTTGTTAGCCAGCTGGGTACTCAACAGTTGTTCCTGCAGGCGGCTAACTGTTAGCACGCCAAGAAGCTAACTCTAGTTCAGCTTGACCTACAGGCTACATTTATGCTAACTTACCCGTAACTGGTTCAGGATGTGGTTAAAATTAGCATCAATGTCCAATCTGTGTTCAGGTTAGCATTTTGGTTTCGCCTGATTGTTTAGTCACATGTTGACGCTGGTTAGCTGACAGCTAGTCACCTGTTTGGTGTTAGTTAGCAGAGCGCTAAGCCTGCTAGTATTGGTGTGAATGCATAAAGAGGCCTGGAGCCAATGCTAAGCTAAGTTAGTTTTCACATTCAGCACATGGAGAAAACATTTCAGACTGGTCTTTAGATGCTAAAGGCTAACTGCTAGCTAACCCCAGCTAAACAGAAGAAATACAAACCAAACGCTCAAATTTAACAAATAATTTAGACGTGAAGTTTTGTTAGCAGTCGCTGCTAATATTTAGGGTTGGGGTTAGCTAGGCTAAGCTAGGCTAACTCACTGATGTGCAGCTCTGATGATTTCTTTATGAGGGTTCAGTTGCCATTTTCCCATGATCCTCCTGGTGCCTGATGAGGCGTGCTAGCTAGCTGTTCCTGACTGGACGAGCTTTAAGGCATCACGCTAACCACAACCAACAGAACCGCCTGATGGCGCCATCATCAGGAGGAGAAAGGAACTGCCCACAATGACAGAACAAAGACCAGTGTCCTGGCGACGCCTCCAGGGTGTACCCTGCCCCTTGCCCGTAGACAGCTGGGTTTAGCTCTGCAAGACGGGATGGTTACCATGGCAACATGCTGGAGATCGCGCAGCGTTTGTAGAGCCGGGACCCTGTCACAGGGTCCAAGGTCGCCAGTGCCGACAGGAGGCGGGGTGCCGCTGCGTTCACTGGCGCCTCGGTGGGCGTGTCTCTCACCTGGACTGAAGGTCTGGAGCCGGACGGAGCGACCAGATGTCTGGAACCAGAACCCGGCGCCCCAAGACTGAAATAACGTGTGTGTAAAGTACAATGTGTGTAAAACACAAGTGTGTAAAATACAAGTGTGTAAAATACAAGTGTGTAAAAAACAAGTGTGTAAAATACAACGTGTGTAAAATACAACGTGTGTAAAATACAATGTGTGTAAAATACAATGTGTGTAAATAGCTGTTGACTTGAGCTGTACCTCTCTGAGACACCCGGGGCTGACACCCCGTCTCTGGGCCGACGCCCCGCCCCGGGCTCTGAGCTGACAGCCCATTGGTCCACGTCATGCTTTTATTTATTGCTGTGATTCTATTTATTTTCACGTCGGGTGTTTGAACGTTTGTCCTGTTTTCTTGATCAATAAAATTTGCTCCCATCTGTAGAAGTGGTCAGTGTCTGCGTAGTAGTGTTTATTAGACAGTAACTGTTTGGTGGTGATCAATCGGTATGATCAGCTTCCGGTGGTTCTGTCAGTTCTGAGCCAATCAGTGAATGACATCGTTTGTCTCGGGCTTCCTGTTTAATTCCTGTCGACCGCAAGTTGTAGTTGTCTGTTAAAAACAGCTTTTCATGGCAGGTCAGTCGGTCATCTTCAGATCACCACCTCTGTATCCACGGCAGCGGGTCACGGGGAGCCTGAGCCTATCTCGGCAGCATCGGGCGTGAGGCGGGGGACACTCCGGGCACGACGCCAGTGCACCGCGGAGCCACACACGAAGACATACAACCAAGCACACACACACTCATTCCTACGGGCAATTTGGAACGGCCAATCAACCTGAAGTGCATGCTTTTGGAGGTGGGAGGAAGCCAGAGAACCCGGAGGAACCCACGCAGACACGGGGAGAGCGAGAGAACTCCACACAGAGCGGGACTCGAACCCGTGTCCGCCGTGTTGTGAGGCGACAGCGGTAACCACTGCGCCACCGTGTTCATAGCAGGGGAATTTTAATTTAAAAAAATGATTCATGGCATTAAATAATACAACATAACATTAAAATACTAAAAGTATTTTCAAATAAAAATGTTCGATGACTAAAATATTGATTTATGTTTAAATATATTGACGTTAATTTTTTTTTCCATTCAGTTTAATGATCACGTTAAGTTCGTGACTTCCGGTGGTTTCTGTGGGAGTTCCGGTGTGAGCGGGGTCCTCCACCGGGGGCGCTGCTGGCCGCTTTGAAGCCGCTCGAATCAAACGAAGAAGACGCGGAGCAGAAAGAAGCGTCGCGCCAGTTAGCAGCTGGCTAACCTCAGCTAGCATCACGGCATGTCAGCGGCGTCCAGGGTGGTCCTGGGAGTTTCTGTAGTCCTGAGTCTGAGCACTGTGGCCGGGGTCCACCTGAAGCAGAGCTGGGACCGACAGGTAACCGGCAGACGGACGGGAAGCGTTTGGCTAGCAGTTAGCTGTGGAGGGACACCGGTTAGCTCGTAGCTCGCTAACTACTAGCTAGCAGTTAGCTGCTGTCAGGCTGCTCTTATTTAAGGTCCCGTTTTTCGGTTGTGACGTCACACTGGTTCCGTTTGAACCGTAGTGGAGCTCGCTAGCATTGCCTTCAAAATAAAAGCATCAAAAGCCGAGGCTTGGCTTCAGTTAGACGTTAAATCAAGTTAAACACTCGTTTCAGACTCTATATACAGTCATCAATTTCGCATTTGTGCATCAATGCTCACGACTTCACCTCATCGCGGATTTTCGGTAGGGAGTCACGTGATACCGTGCTCTCATTCTATTGGCTGACGGCATCCTGACGTGTGTTACGTTCAGTGAGTCTCGGACTTCCGTGAGACACAAAAGTGTTTTAAAGGTAATACAGACCCCCCCAGCGTGGGGGGGTCAGAAGGTGGTTTAATGTCAGCGTGGGGGGGTCAGAAGGTGGTTTAATGTCAGTGTGGGGGGGTCAGAAGGTGGTTTAATGTCAGCGTGGGGGGGTCAGAAGGTGGTTTAATGTCAGCGTGGGGGGGTCAGAAGGTGGTTTAATGTCAGTGTGGGGGGGTCAGAAGGTGGTTTAATGTCAGCGTGGGGGGGTCAGAAGGTGGTTTAATGTCAGTGTGGGGGGGTCAGAAGGTGGTTTGATGTCAGCGTGGGGGGGTCAGATGGTGGTGTAATATCGCGGTATTCGTTGATTGTGTTTCTTCCTGGAACACTGTAGTTCAACACCATCGATATTCAACCAGTGACCTGTTACCATGACAACAGGACCCTGATTGGTTTGAACGTTACTTGAGCCTGAACCTCCTCGCTGTGACATCATCCTGTGACCTCACCAGCGCGTGACGCTGTGACCCTCTAGCGCCTCCACCAGGGCGTGGTCAGAGACCTGGAGCGTCTGAGCCGGAGGGAGGAGAACCTGCGCCTCCTGGAGGAGCAGAGGGCCCTGACGCGCCAGCTGGAGGAGGAGCGCCGCAGGCAGGCCGGGCTCCGCCCACACGACCACTGAGGAGGACCGATGGAGGGCGGTGGCGAGCCGGGGGGCGAGGACGAGGCGTCGGCGTGGGAGGGGCTGGAGGAGGGAGAGGTGGAGGGAGAGACGCTGCTGATCGTGGAGTCGGAGGACCAGGGCTCGGTGGACCTGTCACATGACCAGAGCGGCGACTCGCTGACCAGCGACCTAGGCGAGGACGGCGAGGGGGGCGGGGCCTGGGCCTGCGAGGACATGTCCTTCTACTGCGACTGCTGCCACAAGTGGGTCCTCACAGGTGAGAGCCGCCCCCAGGCGTGCCCCCCGCAGTGGGCGGGGCTACGTGCTGACCCTGTCCCTCCCCCCCAGCCCATCTCCGTGGCGACCAGCCCAGCTACCTGAAGGGGGACAACTTTTTCAAGTTCGTGTGCGGCGACTGCGGCGAGGACGGGAAGGAGAGCTTTGAGCGCATGAGGCTCACCTGGCAGCAGGTGTGTGGCCCCGCCCCCAGCCCCGCCTCAGCCCCACCCTGCCCCCACTGAAGCTGTGTCGCCCCCAGGTGGTGATGCTGGCCATGTACAACCTGTCGCTGGAGGGGACGGGCCGCCAGGGCTACTTCCGCTGGAAGGAGGATATCTGCGCTTTCATTGGCCGACACTGGAGCTTCCTGCTGGGCACCAGGTGAGGCCACTTCCTGTTTACCGCACACACTTCCTGTCACTAGATAGATAGATCGATAGATAGATCGATAAATAATTAATCCCACAGGAAATTGTATTGCTGCCACAGTTGTGTTAGCATTGAGTGAACTGCTTCCTGTGGCGCCCCCCCGACAGGAAGAAGACGTCCACCTGGTGGAGCACGGTGGCCGGCTGTCTGTCCGTCGGAAGCCCCGCCTTCTTCCGCTCAGGAGCTCAGGAGTTCGGAGAACCTGGTTGGTGGAAGCTGGTCCAGAACCGCCCCCCCACCCTGAGACCCGCAGCGGACAAGTCCACCCCCAAGACAAAAGGTACCGCAAGCCCCACCCGCTTGGAGGGGTCAGCTCTGGTGGGAGGGGTTCAGATTTCTGGGTGGGGTTGTGTTGCTGGGCGTGTCCTGACCCCTGACCTCTGCCCCAGCCTCCAGGCCCCCCCTGGAGCCCACCATCACGGTGGGGGGGCTGAGGAAGCGGCGGGGGGGTAACCCCGTGGAGAGCGCCATGCAGCTAAAGGAGAAGCGTTCGCGGACGCAGGAGGCCAAGGACATCCGCCGCGCACAGAAGGAGGCGGGGGGCGAGCCCAGCCCCGCCCCCACGCCCTCTAAGGCGGGGGGGCGCATGGCGGGGCGTCGGCCCGAGCCGGTCCTGGAGAAGGGGGAGGTGGTGGACTTCTCCTCCCTCAGCTCTTCGGACCGCACCCCCCTCACCAGCCCCTCTCCCTCCCCCTCGCCCGACTTCTCCGCCCCCGGGACGCCGGCGTCGCACTCGGCCACGCCCAGCCTGTTGTCGGAGGCGGACCTGATCCCCGACGTCATGCCCCCCCAGGCGCTATTCCACGGTGAGTCCCCACCCCCCGCCTAGTCGCCCCGCCCCATGGCGACGCCCCCTGACTCCTCCTCTGATTGGTCCTCAGACGACGAGGAACTGGAGGGGGAGGGGATGATCGACCCGGGGATGGAGCTCCTCCCCCCGCCGGGCGCCAGCATGGCCACCCGTCAGAAGCTCCGCCCCCCGGTGCCGCGTGTCAAACAAGAGGCCGACAGCGAGGACTGCGACGGTCGCCAGGGCGATGACGACCTGGAGGAGCCGCCCCCGGGGGGTGCCGAGCGGAGGCGGGGCCCTCGGCCCGAGCGGGCGGAGTCCCGCCCCCCCCTCACCTCCCTGAGCCTGTACGAGGAGCGGCGGCTGCTGCGGCGGCTGGACGCCTGTCCGCTGGCGCTCGCCGTCACGCCGCCGGGGCTCCGCCTCCACAGGAAGCTGCTGCTGCGCCAGGCCAAGAGACAGCGGGGTCTCCCCCTGCTGGACGTCGACCGTGCCCTCAGCGCCGCCCTCAGCCTGGTGGGGGGGCTCTACGGCCCCCGGGAGGCGGGCCCTCTACCGGGATGCACCGTGGGGCGTGGCTTCACCGGCGGACAGGAGCGCCGCATCCTGGACCGCTTCCAGGTGAGACGCGCGTCCCGGGGGCCCCCAGGTGCCCTCGGGCCACGCCCACTGACCCTCCGTGTCCCCCCCAGACCCACGAGGCCGTGCTGCGAGGCCCCCCCCCCCACGCCGCCTCCTTCTGCCACCGCCTGATGGGGGCCGACGGGGGGCAGGAGCAGAGCGTCAGGAGCCCCTACACCGCCCGCCTGCTGAAGCCCTACATCAGGTAGGGGGGGGCCACCTGCTGGGCTCAGGCTACTGGGGGGGCCACTGGGGGCGCTGAACCTTCCTCTGCTCCTCAGGCGGGACTACGAGAGCCGGCCCCTGAAGCTCCGCCTCCTGGAGGAGATCCGGGCTCACCCCCACCGGACGGACCCAGACTGGGTGGCCCCGTCCCCCGCCCCCATCGACTACTGCTACGTGCGCCCCGCCCACATCCCCTCCGTCAACGCCATGTGTCACCACAGCTTCTGGCCAGGTAACCCCCTAGCCCCGCCCCTCCTGGCCCCGCCCCCGTCACGTCTACAGCCGTGTCCCCTCCCAGGAGTGGACCTGTCGGAGTGCCTGCAGTACCCCGACTTCAGCGTGGTGGCGCTGTACCGCCGCGTGGTGGTGGGCTTCGGCTTCATGGTCCCAGACGTGTCCTTCAACCAGGCCTACATCTCCTTCCTGCTGGTGCACCCCGAGTGGAGGGGGGCCGGCATCGGCACCTTCATGGTCTACCACCTCATCCAGGTAGAGGGGCGGGGGGCTCCGCCCACCACATCTATAAATACATGTATGTAAACACACCTCTTCAATGTGTGTGTGTCCCCTGTGCCCCCCCCTAGACGTGTATGGGTAAGGACGTGACCCTCCACGTGTCGGCCTCTAACCCGGCCATGCTGCTGTACCAGCGCTTCGGGTTCCGGGCGGAGGAGTACATCCTGGACTTCTACGACAAGTACTACCCCCCCGACAGCACCGAGTGTCGCCACGCCTTCTTCCTGCGCCTGAGGCGTTGACCCCGCCCCCTGGGCCCCACGCCACGGCGGAGCCGCTGCTGGGTGGACTGTAACGTTCAGGAAGTACTTCCCTGTTCATGTGACCTGTAGTTTCCTGTTTGTCTGTTTATTAAAAGCTGATCAATCACTTTGATCCAGTTCCTCAGGACAGGTGTGTGTGTGCAGGTGTGTGTCGGCAGGTGTGTTTACGGGTGTGTGTGTACAGGTGTCTCTGTGCAGGTGTGTGTGTGCAGGTGTGTGTGTGCAGGTGTGGGGGGCATGAACACACACATGTGGACAGCAGCTTCTGACTGATGAACCAGACGAGTCCAGTTGATTTTTATTATTCCCAAAACAAACTTTGTCCTGTGGTCAGTTAACATCCTGTTTGGTGTTGGCTCCGCCCACCAGGCCCAGTAGGCCCCGCCCAGCCTGACCTGCCAGCAGGGACACCATCTGATCGGACCCGGACGTCAGCGCCACGTCGTAGGGGGTGTGGCCTCCGGCGTTCCTGCACCTGATGCTGGCCTTACACCTGAAACACCCGTGATGTCACGGTGACATCACAGGGGGAGGAGCATGATCAGGAAGTGTGTTCAGAGCAGTGACAATCTGTTCCTGGTCTGGAGGCAGGGCCGGCGAGAGACGCACCTGAGCAGCACCTGAGCGCTGAGCAGACCATTACAACCCAGAGCCGCTGCCTCATGGAGGGCGGAGCTCTTCATCCTGGAGCAGGAAGTCATCATCACCTTCATCATCCCCATCATCATCACCATCATCATCACCATTTTCTTCATCATCATCATCATCATCACCATAACCATCTTCATCATCATCATCATCACGTTATGTTCACGTACAGTGATGATGATGATGATTGAGGTGATGAAGATGAAGGTGATGGAGGTGGGTGGGTTCTGGGGGTTCTGTGGACCAATTGCGTGGAGGGGGCGGAATCTCACCGGCCCGACCGCTGGTTGACGTCGGCTCCTCGCTGCACCAACACGGGGATGACGTCATGATGGCCGTTTCCCACGGCAACCGCCAGCACGTGGCGCCCGTCATCACCGCAACAGGTGGGGTCCGCCCCCTGAAGTAAACGGACCAATCGGTGAACTAGACCAGACCGGGAGCAGCTAATTGGCTGTCGAGGCTCGCACCTGATCCAGGAGCTGCTGGACCAGCGCCACCTGGCCCCGCCTCGGACCCGGACCCAGCTCCTCCAGCAGCCGGAGGTTCTGGACCTGGAACCAGTGGACCAATCAGAGACCAGCATTCAACCGTACCTGTGGGTGTTCCAATGTCTCACCGGCGGTTTGGACGTCCCATCCGGCGTTCTCGCCCCTCTGGACCGGCGGCTTCCTGTGGCCCCACCCCCTGCTGCCGCCCCCTCAGTGACGCTGCTCAGCTTCTCAGGCTGACTCGCCGTCGGCACGGCGCCGTCGTCCGGTGGCTCCGCCTACGACCAAACACAGCGTCAGCCAATCATGTCACTGTCACATAGGTAGGTGACGTGACTGGAGGACGCACCTGCTGGACTTCCTGTCCGGCGGCCTTGAAGCTGATGGTCAGGGTGACCTCATGGGGGTCCTCCTGAACCACTGCAGACACAACCTGGAGGGGGAGGAGCCAACGTCAGCAGGTGACCTCACAACACGCTATAGCTAGCCGGTCTCCAGGGCGGCGCCTACCCGGCCCAGTCGAGGCTCTCCCAGCAGAGTCCTGAAGGGGGCGTGGTTCTGGGCGTAGCTCCTCAGGTGAGCGCACACATGGTCCAGCTGTGTCCTCCAGTAACCTGAGGGCAGATTGACACGCCCCGCCCCCGTAGGCACGTTAGTATCGCTAGCACTGGTACTAGCAGCACTACAAGGGTCGAGGTACCTGTACTGGTTCTAGTCCTGGTTCTAGTCCTGGTTCTAGTCCTGGTTCTTTACCTCGACCCGGGCTGATGGCAGTCGTGAGCATCTGGCGGTCTCTGCTTGGCTGCTTGCTGACTGGACCTGCCCACTGGTGGTCCCTCCTCTGCAGCTCCGGGGCTGATGGGAAATAGAGTCCAACCGTCTGCGTGCTCCTCTCTGCTGTGGGCGTGGCCTGGGGAGCTGTCCTGTCAATCTGTTGTTCTGCTGTGTTTGAACGGTGACGTGACGCAGCTACCTGATTGGTGGAGAGGCGCTCCACACGCCCTGTGATGTCATCGTTAGCTGTGGGTGGGGCCTGTGACTCCAGGAAGACTCCACAGGCTACGCAGTAGCAGGCGGTTGGCTGTCCGCTGGCTCCACATCGCCAGCAGGTCCCACCCCCGGCTGCGTGCCACGCCTGCAGGGACACGCTCCGTGATGACGGTACCCACAATGCTTCACTCTCAACACAGTACTAGCCTAGCTTAACCAGAAGTAGCAGGATTGTTTCCTGGACCCACCCTGCCAAGAAACTAGCAACAGGTATGATGTTATGCTAACATTGGCAAACTAGCATCAATCTGGGAGAATTTCCTGAAGCTAGCATCACGCGTCACAACACGAGCTAACGTAGTTAGCATTGCTCTCTGCTAAAATTAGCAGGTTAGCTCTGATGGACTCGTTAACCTGTATACTGAGTTAACTAAGCTAGTCCTAAAGCTAAGCTAAGCTAGCCCAAAGCTCAGCGGTGGTCCCACCCCCGTTAGCTCACGTGTGTGCTAACCTTAGAGCCGCAGCCGTCACAGTAGCGGGCGTCAGGGCGGTTCAGACGACCGCACCTGGGGCAGGGCGGGGCGGCGCTCCCAGCCTGCTTAGCGACACTGACCATGTGACCACCAGATGTGGGTGTGGTCACCTGAAGGAGGCGGGCCTCACAGGTGAGACAGGTGGACACCTGAGCCGGATTGCCACTCCCACAGCAGGCACACAGCAGGTGACCCTGTGACGGTAGAGCGACGATGATGTCACTGCCAGGGGTGGAGCTGAACCTGCTGTATTGATTATTGATCGACTGTTAAGAGGGGTGTGTACCTGGGGGGCGGGGCCGGACGACTCGCACACCAAACAGGTGCGACTGCTGACCGGGACGGGGGCGGAGCAGAACCCGCAGCACGCTACCGGAACGCCACAGAGGACACGCCCCGGGTTCACCTGCAGCAAGCCAACGATGAGGTCACACCCAACGCCTGGTTGCCATGGCAACAGCTCTGTGCTAAACCCAGGCTACAGCTAGCGCTGCGTGTGTTACCTGGAGCCGCCCAGCAGGGGGCGGGCTGTGCTCCAGTGTCAGAGGAAGTGCAGCCCCACACTGTGGACAGAACCGAGCTAACGGATCGGACGGGCGACACCCCAAACACCCGGGACACCTGGACGGGCGACAGGAAGGGGTCAGGAACACGACGGTGAAACTGTTAGCGTAGCTTAGCATAGCTTAGCGTAGCCTGGTCGTACCTTAGGAAGTTGGTTTGTGGGCTGCCTGCAGACGTCTGTGTGATCACACCTGAGCCCTAAAACAGACAGGAGTTAGCACGCCCGACTCGCCCCCCAGGGTGAGCCGGGGCAGTCGGGTCACCTCGGACTGGGGTCCAGTTTGGGCGGCGGTGCTGGGTGAACCCGGTCCACTGGACAGGAAACGAGGACCTGATTGAGGACGGTCTTTTCCCATCATGCTCTGCTCTGAGGACAAACAGGAATAAAGAGTTAAACCATGTGGCTATGCTACGATGCTACTACGGTGCTAACAGTTAGCTCAGAGCAGGTGGATGCTACCTAGCTGCTAGTCGCTACATGTAGCACGTGTCAGCTCACCTGGAGGCATGGGCCCAGGAGCAGCAGAACCTTCAGGCTGGAACCAGAACCAGAACACGTCAGGGGGGACTCAGTGGACAGCTGAGAGCTGAGGCTCATGGGAAATGTAGTGTTAGGACAGGAGGCTCACCTGCTGATTGCTCTGTTTCCTGTCCGGTGCGGCGGGGGCCACCGAGAACACCTTGGTCACCACCGCACTCTGTCTGCCATCACTGCAGACAGACAGGTGGAGAGACAGACAGGTGGAGAGACAGACAGGTGGAGAGACAGACAGGTGGAGAGACAGACAGGTGGAGACACAGACAGGTGGAGAGACAGACAGGTGGGTTGTTGTTACCTGGTGACGGCCGTCGCCCTGACAACCACTCTCCCAGCATGCAGCAGGATGGGCTGGCTGTACTTCCTGCTTCCTGCTGCCCCCCCAGGCCTGGAGCCGTCCAGAGTGTAGAGGAGGAGCACACCTGGAGTGTCTGGAGCCACACCCCCGTCAGCACACACAGGTGTGTGTGTGTGTGTGTGTGTGTGTGTGTGTGTGTGTGTGTGTGTGTGTGTGTGTGTGTGTGTGTGTGTGTGTGTGTGTGTGTGTGTGTACCTGACTGGATGCACACGCGTGTTCCGGTGTCGATCAGGTTCTTGGTTGTGTGTTTTTCCAGATGCATGATGGGAATGATGAGAGGCGCTGACACAGCTCCCGCCGTCATGACGACCGCTACGTTCAGCCACACGTCATCAGTGACGTCATGACGCTCGGTTTGAAACTGAACTAGAGTGACGTCATAACCGGAGGGAACACTGACCTCAGGTCCAGGTTGTCTGAAAAAATAAAAGCCGTTTAAAGTCATCAAAGGACGCCCCGTGGCCCCGCCCCCTACGTCCGGTAACGCCCGTTAATCCCGGTAATGTGTAATAAACGGTGACCGACCTCAGGAACGACCCGCTGCTCCGGTGGACGGAAACGGCCCTGTGGTAACCCCTAGCAACGCTAACAACATGCCCCCTAGCAACGCTTAGCAACGAGCCGCGGACAACGCGCATGCGCCGTTTAGAGGAGCCGATGACGACACTTCCGCCGTCTGAAAACCTGAAGATTGTGTTTTTTCACTTTGAGCTCATTTAAAATTGTTTGTGTGCCACGTGATCATCCGGAGCCAGGCAACATGTCTGTGACGTCATCAAGTCAACCCACCAGCGGTTCTGGCCGTGTGTTTTCAGCAGGCTGTTTCCGGGGCAGCTACCGTCAGGACCCCGGAAGTAGCATGTCTTCCAGCGCGAGCTGACCCCCGTCAGAATAGGCACGAGCCGAGCGGACATGACGGAGGTCAAAGTGAAGAAGGAGTCGAACCTCCTGGACCCCCTGGAGGTCGAGAACAGGTCAGTTCACCGGGCACGAGCCCCACCGGGCGCGAGCTCCACCGGGCACGAGCTCCACCGGGCACGAGCCCCGCCGCCGAACTCCGTTCAAAGGAGCGGGCGTTTACGGTTCCACGAGCTGTCACGAGACCAGCCGGCGTTCCTGCCGGGAGTCGAGTCGGTCCCGGAACCGTCGTGACCCGACCGGAAGTTCGGCCGAGAGTCTGGTCAGCTGGACTCACCTGGACCCGGGTGACCGGGTCAGCTTCCGGTGGCTCTACCGTGTCGCGTAGGAGCCGCTTAAGTCAGGTGTCAGGGTATCTGTAGGGTATCTGTAGGGTATATGTCAGGGTATATGTAGGGTATGTATTAGAGTATCTGTAGGGTATCTGTAGGGTATATGTCAGGGTATATGTAGGGTATGTATTAGGGTATCTGTAGGGTATCTGTAGGGTATATGTCAGGGTATATGTAGGGTATGTATTAGGGTATCTGTTGGGGTATCTGTTGGGGTATCTGTAGGGTATATGTAGGGTATCTGTAGGGTATCTGTAGGGTATGTATTAGGGTATCTGTTGGGGTATCTGTAGGGTATATGTCAGGGTATCTGTAGGGTATATGTCAGGGTATCTGTAGGGTATATGTAGGGTATGTATTAGGGTACCTGTAGGGTATGTATTAGGGTATCTGTTGGGGTATATGTAGGGTATCTGTTGAGGTATCTGTTTCTCCGTGTGTTCAAACTGCTGAATTATTGATCCTGATTCCACAATCAATACCTGTTCACACATCTATAGCTCCTCTCTCTGTATAAACTGTATTGATCGACGATCGATCGTCTGCTGCAGAATCAAAGAGCTGTGTCAGCAGTTTCCTCAGGGCATCACAGACCAGGTGATCCAGAACGACATGCCTCACCTGGAGCCCCAGCAGCGAGCCATGGCCATCAACAAGCTGCTGTCATTGGTCAGTGGCCGCCTCAGCCCCGCCCCCAGCCCGTGCTTCTCCCTGCTGATGATGTCACGTTCTCCTGTTCCAGGGTCAGCTGGACCTGCTGAGGAACAGCTCAGGCCTCCTGTACCGGATGAAGGACAGTCAGAGCGGCAGGTACGTGGCCCACAATGCACTGCACCTGAACACCAGCGACCTTTAACCCTCTGCCCCAACAAGACCCCAGCATCACACCCGGGTTATTATTAATGTTAATATTATTGTTATTATTATTAGTGTCATTATTATTTATTAATGTCAGTATTAATATTATTATTATTATTATTATTATTGATAGTATTGTTGTTATTGTTGTTATCGTTGTTGTTGTTATTCTCATTGTTATTGATTATGTTACATGATGCAGTAGCTGATGACATCACTGTGTGTGTGTGATGTCATGATGACAAACTGTTTATTATGTTAGTATTTATAATTCCCTAACATGTACCTGAGTGCGTGCTTACCTGTAGGTGTGTTTACCTGCAGTCCAGGTGGGCGGAGCTGTTCTTTGATTGGTCCTTACCAGTGTTTGTTGTTCCAGTAAGATGAAAGGTTCAGACAACCAGGAGAAGCTGGTCTACCAGGTCATCGAGGACGCCGGAAACAAAGGTACCGTCAAGCCGCTATGCTAGCTGCTAGACTAGCTGCTAGGCTAACGGCCAGCTCCATATATGTTACAGCGTGTTACAGCCTGTCCTAGCGTGTTACAGCGTGTCCCAGCGTCTTACAGCGTGTCCCAGCGTGTTACAGCGTGTCCCAGCGTGTTACAGCCTGTCCTAGCGTGTTACAGTGTGTCCCAGCGTGTTACAGCCTGTCCCAGCGTGTTACAGCGTGTCCCAGCGTGTTACTGCGTGTCCCAGCGTCTTACAGCGTGTCCCAGCGTGTTACAGCGTGTCCCAGCGTCTTACTGCATGTCCCAGCGTCTTACTGCGTGTCCCAGCGTCTTACTGCGTGTCCCAGCGTCTTACTGCGTGTCCCAGCGTCTTACTGCGTGTCCCAGCGTCTTACAGCGTGTCACAGCGTCTTACAGCGTGTCCCAGCGTCTTACAGCGTGTCCCAGCGTCTTACAGCGTGTCCCAGCGTCTTAAAGCGTGTCCCAGCGTCTTACTGCGTGTCCCAGCGTCTTACTGCGTGTCCCAGCGTCTTAAAGCGTGTCCCAGCGTCTTACAGCGTGTCCCAGCGTCTTACTGCGTGTCCCAGCGTCTTAAAGCGTGTCCCAGCGTCTTACTGCGTGTCCCAGCGTCTTACAGCGTGTCCCAGCGTCTTAGAGCGTGTTACACCGTCTCCTTAGCGTGTCTTATCTTGCCCTAGCGTGTGCTAGCATGTGATGCTACATGCGTGTGCCTGCAGGTATCTGGAGCAGAGACATCCGCTTCAAGAGCAACCTCCCTCTGACGGAGATCAACAAGATCCTGAAGAACCTGGAGAGCAAGAAGCTCATCAAAGCCGTCAAGTCTGTGGCGGTGAGTCCCACCAGGAGCTGAAGCCCCGCCCCCGGACCCGCCCCCAGGCCTGCCCCCACCCCGCCTCTCACACCCACTGTGTTGTTTCAGGCGTCAAAGAAGAAGGTGTACATGCTGTACAACCTGCAGCCGGACCGCTCGGTAACGGGCGGGGCCTGGTACAGTGACCAGGACTTTGAGTCCGAGTTCGTGGAGGTTCTGAACCAGCAGTGCTTCAAGTTCCTGCAGAGCAAGGTACCAGTACCCCCAGTACCACAGGGTACCAGTACCCCCAGTACCACAGGGTACCGGTACCCCCAGTACCACAGGGTACCGGTACCCCCAGTACCACTGGGGACCAGTACCCCCAGTACCACAGGGTACCAGTACCCCCAGTACCGCAGGGTACCGGTACCCCCAGTACCACAGGGTACCAGTACCCCCAGTACCACAGGGTACCGGTACCCCCAGTACCACAGGGTACCAGTACCCCCAGTACCACAGGGTACCGGTACCCGCAGTACCACTGGGGACCAGTACCCCCAGTACCACAGGGTACCAGTACCCCCAGTACCACAGGGTACCGGTACCCGCAGTACCACTGGGGACCAGTACCCCCAGTACCACAGGGTACCAGTACCCCCAGTACCGCAGGGTACCAGTACCCACAGTACCACAGGGTACCGGTACCCCCAGTACCACAGGGTACCGGTACCCCCAGTACCACAGGGTACCGGTACCCGCAGTACCACAGGGGACCGGTACCCCCAGTACCACAGGGTACCGGTACCCCCAGTACCACAGGGTACCAGTACCCCCAGTACCGCAGGGTACCAGTACCCACAGTACCACAGGGTACCGGTACCCCCAGTACCGCAGGGTACCAGTACCCACAGTACCACAGGGTACCGGTACCCAACTGAAGTACTGCAGTACCACGGGGTACTATTACTCGTCTGAAGTGCTTCCAGCTGTTCCATGCAGGTCACATGACCCGGTGACATGACGCTGTCCCCCACAGGCGGAGGCGGCGAGGGCCGGCCCCCAGAGCCCGATGGTGCAGAGGAACGGGTCGTTCGCCTCGTCCCACGAGGTCTGGAAGTACATCTGTGAGCTGGGCATCAGCAAGGTAAGCCCCGCCCCCTGTGACATCACACGCCCAATGGGGTCCCAGACTGACTGTGGGGGGGGTGCCAGGTGGACCTGTCCATGGACGACATCGAGACCATCCTGAACACGCTGATCTACGACGGGAAGGCGGAGCTAACCGTCATCGCCGCCAAGGAGGGGACGGTGGGCAGCGTGGACGGCCAGGTGAAGCTGTACCGGGGGGTCAACCCCGTCCTGCCCCCCACCGGCCTGGTCAGGACGTCGTGTGGCCTCTGCCCGGTAAGGTGCCCGACAAAGCCTCGCCCCCCGGGGGTCGAGGCGCCGCCCTAACGCCACTTCCTGTCCGCAGGTGTTCGACGACTGTCACCAGGGGGGGGAGATCTCCCCCTCCAGCTGCGTCTACCTGAGCGAGTGGCTGGACTTCTGACGCCGCCCCCACCCGCCGCCCGCCAACGATCCCCAACGACCCCCACCAATCACCAGCGACCCCCAGCGATCAGAGCA
This sequence comes from Antennarius striatus, assembly GCF_040054535.1. Taxonomy (NCBI): domain Eukaryota; kingdom Metazoa; phylum Chordata; class Actinopteri; order Lophiiformes; family Antennariidae; genus Antennarius; species Antennarius striatus. Next base: position 178,403 of record NC_090783.1, read on the forward strand.
TCATGTCTTTATCACCTGCTGCCCGCCAACGACCCCCAGCGACCCCCAGTGACCCCCAGCGACCCCCAATGACCCCACCAATCACCAGCGACCATCATGTCATGGACGAGCGTCATGTCTTTATTTATGTCTTTATTTATCAGTTTGTAAATAAAACAGTGTTGCTGCTTTGTTTGTTTGTTTGTTTGTTTGTTTTTTGTTTGTTTGTTTGTTTGTCCGTCCAATCAGAGCCCCCCCCTTCTCTGCGCCGTTAACGGACCTGAGTGGCGTCGGCGCCGGCCGTCGGCGGGGGTCAGGTTACCAACTCGTCTCTCTGACAGCCGATCAGAGAGCAGGATTGATGAAGACCTTCTTAATGTGATCAATAATTACCCATGATCCTCAGCGGCTGCAGCACGGAACCATTCAGCTGCCGCCAGGCCACGCCCACCACGTGACATCACTTCCTGTTTTGGTATCGGGTATATGGTGCTGAAGCCCCCCCCCATCTAAAATGCTTCAATCAAATGTTTTCTTTTGACCCGGTCCCGGTGATCCGGTTCCCCTCAGACCGGAACCGGAGGACGTTCAGCTCTTCCAGGAGCTCAGACGTCCGAGGCGTCAGTGAACGCAGCACGACGAAAACATCTGATGAAGGGGAGGGGGGGCTGAGGGGGAGGGGAAGCTGGGGGGGGGCTGAGGGGAGGGGAGGCTGGGGGGGCAGTGCGGATTCCTTCCCGTCATTCCCTGCAGCAGCGGCTCCGGTTCGGATGTTTCTGGATCGTCTCAGCTGGACTTCCGGGACGCGCTTCGGTCTGAGCAGGTGAGCCGGTCCCGTTCCCCCCCCGGTCCTCCCGGTCCCCCCCCGGGTCCCCCCCCCGGTCCTCCCGGTTTGTCTGATGCTTCACTTCCTGCGCAAACTTCGCTTCCGCCGCCGCGGTTCGGTTCTTCTGTTCGGTCTGAAGCTCCAGGGTCCTCCGGTGCCCCCCCCCGGTCCGGGTGTCCGAGTCGGCAGCGCGATCCGCCGGTAACGGGAGGATGGAGGTAACGGTGCGCCGCGCGGAGCAAACAGGCGTGGCCGCGGGAGGAGGTGATGCTCCGGGACACCGACCGGACCGGGTGGGGCTGCAGCCCGGGGGCCGAGCTGGTGCATCGGGACGGTGGGGGTCCGGGACCGGATCCGGACCGGACGGGACACCGGAAGCTGCACCGTTCTGCAGGACCACCGGTCTGTTTGGCAGGGCCCGATGGGGGTCCGGGGGGTCAGGGCCCCGGACCCCCCCAGAGGGTTCTGGGTTCTAGCTGCTGGAGGGGGGGGGGGGGGGCATTAAGCATGAGCAGATCGTTGGCCTTCGTCCAATCAGCTGCAGACAGGTGACACACCTGTCCTCTGTGGGGTAGTGTGTCCTCAGCTGTGACTGTCAGGCTGCAATCCACACACACACACACACACACACACACACACACACACACACACACACACACACACACACACACACACCTGATACCTGGTCTGTTGATCAAACCAGGTATCAGGTGCACATGACAGGATGTGCTGTTTATCTTTAGCATTTTAGCTAACAACAGTTTCCCTCTGCATGCAGCCACTGTGTGTGTGTGTGTGTGTGTGTGTGTGTGTGTGTGTGTTGGGGGGGTGATGCTCAGGGGAGTGTGAACGCAAACAAACAGACCCAGAGGGAGGGGGCGGGTCCTGAACACTTCCTGTCCTCTCCCTGGCAGAGAAGGGGGAGGATTTTAAACCTGTATTTAACTAACGAGTATGAATAGTGGAGGTATTATTATCATTATTATCATTATTATCATTATTATCATTATTATCATTATTATCATTATTATTATCATTATCATTATTATTATTATTTATTATTATTGTTGTTGTTGTTGTTGTTATCATTATTGTTATCATTATCATTATTATCATTATTATTTATTATTATCATTTTTTAAATTATTATTATTATTATCATTATTATTATCATTATTATCATTATTATTATTACTATTGTTAACACTGGTAGTACTCCATTAGCAGGACTGTACCGTCGGTCCTGCTTCAGCCTCTCAGACTGACCAGATCAGTTTCCATCATGCAGAGGATTCTGGGAAGCCATTAGAGCGGCGCTCCCTCAGGACGGCCCCTGGACATCTGAGTGCTCTCATGGCGGAATCGCCCGATGGTGTCCTCCATTAGCTCTGGTCAGCTGACCCATTAGCCGCTCCAGTACCTGAGTGGTCGCCGCCCCCTTTCTGGCTTCTACCAGATACTACATTACCCATGATCCTCTGTTCTTGAAAGGATGAGGGGGTAGGGCCTGATGACAAGCGTGGTTTTATTTACGTCAGTTGGGATGTCCTGCCGCAGAATTTTGTCATTGTTGTTGTTGTCGTTGTTGTTGTTGTTGTTGTTGCTGTTCTCCTTGTTGTTTACACTTTCAGCTGGCAGGTGTTTGTTTTGCTGATGCTCCTCCTCTTTGTTGCCATGGAGACCGTCATCCTTTCCTTTTAGCGTTGTTGTTTGTGTTTGTTGATGAACAGCTGAGGCTGACTTCCTGTTTCCCTGCAGCGGGGGCGTGAGCGTCAGATGTGAGGCGTGCCACTGCAGAGGTCAGAGGTCATCATGACGACGGTGGCGGCGGAGCCGATGGAACTGCAGAACCAGTACGGCGGCGAGCCGCTGAGCAACCGCTGGGACAACGACTGGGACAACGAGAACAGCTCCGCCCGCCTGTTTGAGCGCTCTCGCATCAAGGCGCTGGCAGGTAGGCCCCGCCCCCAGGGGCAGCATGAAGGCGCTGGCAGGTAGGCCCCGCCCCCAGGGGCAGCATGAAGGCGCTGGCAGGTAGGCCCCGCCCCCACAGCATCAAGGCGCTGGCAGGTAGGCCCCGCCCCCATAGCATCAAGGCGCTCGCAGGTAGGCCCCGCCCCCACAGCATGAAGGCGCTGGCAGGTAGGCCCCGCCCCCACTAAAGTCATTTTAACAGGTGTTCAGGAAATGTCAGCGCACTTCTTGAACACGTTTGTCTAAACTTTAAAGTGAAGCAAGCTAACAACGTTAGCAATGTTAGCAATGCTAGCTGACAGTGGACGCTGATGGTCCAGCAACTGCCTGATCACTTGTGTTCCTGAAAATTAGCATTATGTCTCCTAGCGGCGTTAGCATTGTCTGCTAGCAGCGTTAGCATGTTGTCTGCTAGCGGTGGAAGCAATCCGTTTCCTCTGAACCTTTGGCAAAACCTGGCAGCCCTGGTTAGTAGCGAGTTGCTAATGTAGCATGAAGAGGCTAGCACACGTAAGGCTAGTACACATGAGGCTAGCTTCACGTTTTTTCGTCATGTGGGGGGCTGGTGCCCCCCACGTGAGGAGTCACAGGGAGAACACAGGGAGAACACAGACTCCGCCCAGAAAGGACTCAAACCCACAACTGTCTGGCTGTGAGGCGACAGCTCCGCCCACTGCGCCGCGTACCGCCTCCAATCGTGAAAGTTTGAGTTGTGATTGGTCAGATGCTAACACTGCTAAAGTAGCGTCAGCTCTGGAGGGTATTTTAGTTCCTGCTTTAAAAAGTGTTGTGATTGGCTGGAGGCACCCGAGATGTTCCCAACACAATGAAAAGAAAACTCAGATTAGGTCCAGATTAGATCCAGATTAGATCCAGATTGGATCCAGATTAGATTCAGATTGGATCCAGATTATATCCAGATTGGATCCAGATTAGATCCAGACTGGATCCAGATTAGATCCAGATTGGATCCAGATTAGATCCAGATTGGATCCAGATTAGTGCTGCCTCTGCCTTCAGCGAGCCTCTGATTGGCTGCCGGCTCATCAGATGGTTGAACAGGATGTTTGCTTCACACTTCCTGTCCTTCAGTCAGGAATGTGAGGGAACAATGAGACCCCCCCCAACACCCCTGATGACATCATGACAGGCTGGAACCTCATTGGCTGATTGATTCCCTGTCCGCCGCCCCACACTGTAAAAAATGACTGATAATTTTAATATGACTATACGTGTGTGTGGGGGGGGGTTAATTTTTAAGAGTGTGTTTATGGTGGGGTGTGTTTGCAGTGGGCGGGGCTTGTGTCTGTTGGAGTTGTTGTTGAGGGAAATGAAGAACAATCAGAAGACCAGAAGAAGAATGAACACACACACACACACACACACACACACACACACACACACACACACACACACACACACCTCATTGACCTCTGGACTCTCCTGGCGGTGAGGACGTCTGTTCCTCGTCTTCGTCTTCGGTTTTTACCTTCACTTGACGTTAAAACAGTTTTTTACCCTCTGGTTTTAGTCTAGAGGGGGCGTGGCCTGTGTGTGTGTCGTTCTGTGTGTCGTTCTGTGTGTGTGTCGTTCTGTGTGTCGTTCTGTGTGTGTGTCGTTCTGTGTGTCGTTCTGTGTGTCGTTCTGTGTGTCGTTCTGTGTGTGTGTTGGACTACGGTCCCTGAACTCCTCGTCGGTTGATCATCGGTTGATCGTCGGTTGATTGGTTGGATTCGGTGGCCATGGAGGCGGAGCCTGCTCAACAGGCGTACGTCCAGCTGGAGTGTCGCTTCAAGCAGCTGAAAGGTAAGAGGAGGAGGTCGGCCCCGCCCACACCAGACGGCCCCGCCCACACCAGACGGCCCCGCCCACACCAGACAGCCCTTCCCACACCAGATGGCCCCTCCCACACTGGATGGCTCCGCCCTTGCGGTTCTGTGGTTCCTCCAGGTTCTGCTAAAGGTTCAAGTGAGACGTGAAGCAACTGCTAATGCTTAGCATGCTAGCATGGTTTGATGCTGGCGCGGGATTGGCTGCTGGACGAGGGTGGAGACTTTAGCCGTGCGGTGTGGCTAAATGTACCCAGAGGTAACGGGCTAACAGTGCTAACGCAGGTAGCTGAGCTACTTCCCGTGTTGCAGACGAGCGGGAGGCGGTGCAGAAGAAGACCTTCACCAAGTGGGTCAACTCCCACCTGACCCGGGTCTCCTGCAGGATCAGTGACCTCTACCTGGACCTGAGGGACGGCCGCGTGCTGCTCAAGCTGCTGGAGGTGCTGTCGGGAGAGAGGCTGGTACGCTAGGCTAGCATGCTAGCACCGCTAGCACACCAGACACACACTAAACACACTATAAACACGCTAAACACACATTAAACACGCTAAAAACATGGTAGACACACGCTCAAGTGAAGTCACACCTGAAGTGGGCGTGTCCTCCAGCTGGGGGCTGTGTCAGGGCCAAGAGAAAGCCGCGTTACCTCTGCAACAGTCGTTTTACCCAGAATGCATCAGTTAGAAGTAGGAGACACTTTACATTAGAAAATGTTTTTACTTTGCTGTTCTGTGGCAGCGAGCCCCGCCCACAGCCCCGCCCACATGCCCCTAATCAGTCCAGTATCAGCCCGGATAGCCTCTAATCAGTCCTGATTGGTCCTGAGCAGAAGGTTCTGCCGTGGACCCGGTCCGGTTCGCCTCTGACCCTCTCCTGCTGTGCAGCCACGGCCCACCAGGGGGCGCATGAGGATCCACTGCCTGGAGAACGTGGACAAGGCTCTGATGTTCCTGAAGGAGCAGCGGGTCCACCTGGAGAACATGGGCCCCCCCGACATCGTGGACGGGAGCCACCGGCTGACGCTGGGGCTCATCTGGACCATCATCCTGCGCTTCCAGGTGGGGGGGCTCTGAGGGGGATGGGGGGGCTCTGAGGGCGTGGCTCTGACGGGCGGGGCTCTCTTGCAGATCCAGGACATCTCCGTGGAGACGGAGGACAACAAGGAGCGGCGCTCGGCCAAAGACGCGCTGCTGCTGTGGTGCCAGATGAAGACGGCGGGGTGAGCCTCCTGAGCCAATCAGGTCGCAGCGGGTCGGGTGTGTCCGCTCAGGTGTGTGACTCCGCCTCCTCCTCAGGTACCCCAACGTGAACATCCACAACTTCACCAGCAGCTGGAGGGACGGGATGGCCTTCAACGCTCTGATCCACAAGCACAGGTGAGCCCCCCGCCCGTCGCCACGGCGACCGCTCAGGTGACCCCGTGACCCCCGAGCGTTCGCCGCCCTGTGCCGATAAAGTTTTCTCTGACACAGGCCGGAACTGATCGACTTCGAGCGGCTGAAGAAGTCCAACGCCCACCACAACCTGCAGAACGCCTTCAGCATGGCCGAGACGCACCTGGGCCTCGCCCGGCTGCTGGACCCTGAAGGTACGCCCCCGGGCCACGCCCCCGGGCCACGCCCCCGGGCCACGCCCCCGGGCCACGCTCCACCAGCGCCTGACACGCCCGTCTCTCTGCAGACATCAGCGTGGACCAGCCCGATGAGAAGTCGGTCATCACCTACGTGGTGACCTTCTACCACTACTTCTCCAGGATGAAGGCTCTGAAGGTGGAGGGGAAGCGTGTGGGGAAGGTGTGTCCTCAGGCCGCCGCCCACCCGCCGGCACCACGCCCCGCCGCTCACCGCCCCTCTCTTCCAGGTCCTGGACCACGCCATGGAGACGGAGGGGATGATCCAGAAGTACGAGGCGCTGGCGGCGGACCTGCTGGAGTGGATCGAGCAGACCATCATCATCCTCACCAACAGGAAGTTCTCCAACTCGCTGGGCGGAGTCCAGCTGCAGCTGCAGGCCTTCAACACCTACCGTACTGTGGAGAAACCACCCAAGTCAGCACCGCCAGTCACATGACCAGTAGAACCGCCAGGAACCATCAGGAACCACCACACCTGAACCAGGAACCATCCTGGTACCACCTGGTTCCAGGTTCCTGGTTCAGGTGTGGTGGTTCCTGGCGGTCCAGGTGTGACTGTGACCCTCCTGTCATGACCTTCAGGTTCACGGAGAGGGGGAACCTGGAGGTTCTGCTGTTCACCATCCAGAGCAAGATGAGAGCCAACAACCAGAAGGTCTACCTGCCCCGGGACGGGAAGCTGCTGTCCGACATCAACAAGGTCTGAGCGCTAACCGCTAACCGCTAACCGCTAACCGCTGCTAGCTCCAGCTTAGCTCCCGCCTGGGGTTGGGTCTCCGGTGTGCTTGACTGTGATTGGTCCTCAGGCCTGGGAGCGGCTGGAGAAGGCGGAGCATGAGCGGGAGCTGGCCCTGAGGACGGAGCTGATTCGTCAGGAGAAGCTGGAGCAGCTCGCCCGACGCTTCGACCGCAAGGCGGCCATGAGGGAGACGTGGCTGGGCGAGAACCAGAGGCTGGTGGCGCAGGTCAGAACCGGGGCTGAACCGGGTCAGAACGGGTCAGAACCGGGTCAGAACAGGTCAGAACCTCCGTCTGCCTCCAGGACAGCTTCGGCCTGGACCTCCCGGCGGTGGAGGCGGCCACCAAGAAGCACGAGGCCATCGAGACGGACATCGCGGCGTACGAGGAGCGCGTCCAAGCGGTGGTCGCCGTGGCGACGGAGCTGGAGGCGGAGCGTTACCACGACATCAAACGCGTCGCCGCCAGGAAGGACAACGTGCTGCGGCTGTGGGACTTCCTGCTGGAGCTGCTGAGGGCGCGGCGGCGCCGCCTGGAGGCCAGTCTGGGCCTGCAGAGGCTATTCCAGGAGATGCTGCACATCATGGACTGGATGGACCAGATCAAGGTGGGTCCTGGGGGCGTGTCCTGGAGGGGCGTGTCCTGGGGGCGTGTCCTGGTGACTTCCTGTCCTGTGGTCCCAGGTGCTGCTGCTGTCTCAGGACCACGGGCAGCACCTCCTGGGGGTGGAGGACCTGCTGCAGACCCACACGCTGCTGGAGGCCGACATCAACGTCCAGAAGGACCGCGTGCAGGCCGTCGCCGCCAGCGCCAGCCAGCACGCCGTCAGCAGCCACGGTGAGCTACAGCTAGCATTTCTGTGCTAACTGGCTAGTGGAGGGGGATTTCCTCAGGAGGAGCCGCGGGGTCGCGGGATCAGGAACACGCCCTCTTTTGTGGGTTCTGGGGTTAGCGATGCTAACCGCTGTGGGTCTTGCGTTCCAGGCTACCAGCCCTGCGCCCCCCAGGTGATCCAGGACCGGGTGTCCCACCTGGACTCCTGCTACCAGGAGCTGGTCCAGATGGCGGCGGAGCGCCGGGCGCGGCTGGAGGCGTGGCGCCGCCTGTGGAGGTTCTTGTGGGAGGTGTCAGAGGAGGAGAGCTGGATCCGCGAGCAGCAGCGCCTCCTGTCCCAGGAGGTGGGCGGGGACCGAACGGGGGCGCGGCGCCTCCTGAGCCAGCAGCGCCTCCTGGAGGACGAGATGAACGGCCGCGCCGCACGCCTGCAGAACTCCATCGCTGAGGGCGGGGCCATGGTCCAGGCTGGGCACTTCGCCGCCGATAGGGTCCAAGAGCGCATCGCCGACCTGCAGGCGCAGTGGGCGGAGCTGGAGCGGCTGGCCGCGGCGAGGAAGCGGCGGCTGGAGGAGGCACAGGCGCAGCAGCAGTTCCAAGCGGACGCGGACGACGTGGACGCCTGGACGCTGGACGCCCTACGGGCGGCGTCGGGCGGCGAGACGGGCACCGACCAGTTCTCCACACAGGCGCTGGTCAGGAGGCAGCGGGACGCCGCGGCGGGCGTGGCCTCCTACCGCGCCGTCATCGACGCCCTGCACCAACAGGCCGCCGCCCTGCCGCAGGAGGGGGCGGAGCACCAGGAGGTGCGGCAGCGCCTGGACGGCATGGAAGAGCGCTACCAGGAGGTGGCGCAGCTGAGCCGCGGCAGGACACAGGCGCTGCAGGAGGCACTGGCGCGCTACAAGCTGCTCAGCGAGGCCGACGCCCTCCAGCTCTGGATCGACGAGAAGGAGCAGTGGCTGGTCGCCATGGAGACCCCCCACAAGCTGGAGGACCTGGAGGTGGTGCAGCACAGGTAGGGCGGGTGGGACACCCGGGGGGACGGTGCCCCCTGCTGGTCTCCTCCCGCCGCTACTTCCTGTTTGTGTCTCAGGTTTGAGAGTCTGGAGGCGGAGCTGAACCTCCAGGCGTCCCGCGTCGCCGTGGTGAACCAGATCGCCCGTCAGCTGACGCACCACGGCCCCCCCAGCGACACGGACATCAGGGCGCAGCTGGACCACCTGAACACCCGGTAGGAGCACCCCCACCAGCTGACCCACCACCACCTACCCCAGGGGGGGCTGGGTCGGCCCCCTCCGGGCTGCAGACACTTCCTGTCTGGGGGAGTTGCCCGTTACACTGACCACGCCCTGTTCTCCCTGCAGGTGGAGCCACTTCCGGGCCCTTCTGGACCAGAAGAAGGAGTCCCTGCAGGCGGCGCTGCGGGTCCAGAACTACCACCTGGACTGCAATGAGACCCGGTCCTGGATCAGGGAGAAGACCCGGGTCATCCAGTCCACCCAGGAGCTGGGCAACGACCTGGCGGGCGTCTTGGCGCTGCAGCGCAGGCTGACTGGGATGGAGCGCGACCTCGCCGCCATCGAGGTCAAGCTGGACGACCTGCGAAGGGAGGCGGGGCGGCTGGGGGCGGAGCATCCAGACCAGAACGAGGCCCTCGGGGGCCGTCTGGCTGAGATCGGCGCCGTCTGGGAGGACATGAAGAACGCCCTGAGGGCCCGCGAGGAGTCGCTGGGCGAGGCCCGGAAGCTGCAGCAGTTCCTGCGCGAGCTGGACGACTTCCAGGCGTGGCTGTCGCGCACGCAGACCGCCATCGCCTCCGAGGACACGCCCACCTCGCTGGCGGAGGCGGAGCGGCTAATGGCGCAGCACCGCGGCATCAGGAACGAGGTGCGCGACTACGAGGAGGACTACCAGAGGATGAGGGACATGGGCGACCTGGTGACCCGGGGCCAGACCGACGCCCAGCACATGTTCCTGCGCCAGCGGCTGCAGGCGCTGCACGCCGGCTGGAACGAGCTCACCCGCATGGGCGACAACCGGCAGCACCTGCTCACCCAGTGCCACGCCCACCAGGTGTTCCTCAGGGACTGCAAGCAGGCCGAGGCCTTCCTCAGCAACCAGGTAACGCCCGCTTTGACGGGACCGGGTCAGGACGGGGTCCAGCTGAGAACCGGGTGTTCATGCTAACGGGTGTTCATGCTAACGGGTGTTCATGCTAACGGGTGTTTATGCTAGCGGGTGTTTATGCTAGCGGGTGTTTATGCTAGCGGGTGTTTATGCTAGCGGGTGTTCACGGTCTATCTCGCCCGCTGTGACCCCTACAGGAGTACGTCCTGGCCCACACGGAGATGCCCCCCACCCTGCCGGGCGCTGAGGGGTCCATCAGGGCGCAGGAGGATTTCATGACCACGATGGACGCCAACGAGGAGAAGGTCAGCGCCGTGGTGGAGGCGGGGCGGCGGCTCGCCCGCGACGGCAACATCAACGCCCAGCGCATCCTGGAGAAGACCTCCTCCATCGACGACAGGTAGCCCCACCCTATGTAGCATCATGCTAACGTTAGCGTCACAGGTTCTGACGGGTTCTGGTTGCTGTCCAGGCGTCAGAAGAACCGGGAGGCGGCCGTGGAGCTGCTGATGAGGCTGAAGGACAACCGAGACCTTCAGAAGTTCCTGCAGGACTGCCAGGAGGTGGGTCCTCCCACCGGTTAGCATCCGCACTAACCTGTACTGTTAGCGTTGATGCTAACCCATCGTGTTTGCAGCTGACGCTGTGGGTGGACGAGAAGATGCTGACGGCTCAGGACCGGACCTACGACGAGGCTAGGGACCTCCACAGCAAGTGGCTGAAGCACCAGGCCTTCATGGCCGAGCTGCGCTCCAACAGGGAGTGGCTGGACCAGGTCCAGAAGGTGGGTCAGGTCCAGAAGGTGGGTCAGGTCCAGAAGGTGGGTCAGGTCCAGGAGGTGGGTCAGGTCCAGGAGGTGGGTCAGGTCCCGGAGGTGGGTCAGGTCCAGGAGGTGGGTCAGGTCCAGGAGGTGGGTCAGGTCCAGGAGGTGGGTCAGGTCCAGGAGGTGGGTCAGGTCCAGGAGGTGGGTCAGGTCCAGGAGGTGGGTCAGGTCCAGGAGGTGGGTCAGGTCCAGGAGGTGGGTCAGGTCCAGGAGATGGGTCAGGTCCAGGAGGTGGGTCAGGTCCAGGAGGTGGGTCAGGTCCAGGAGGTGGGTCAGGTCCAGAAGGTGGGTGAGGTCCAGAAGGTGGGTCAGGTCCAGGAGGTGGGTCAGGTCCAGGAGGTGGGTCAGGTCCAGGAGGTGGGTCAGGTCCAGGAGGTGGGTCAGGTCCAGGAGGTGGGTCAGGTCCAGGAGGTGGGTCAGGTCCAGAGGCTGGACTAGGTCCCCATGGGGTCCTTCAGCTGCTAGCTTGTTCATGCTACTGCTAACAGTAGCCTTATTAGCTCACTAGCCTTGTGTTTATTAGCAGGTATACATAGCTAGCATTAGTAAGCGCTAATTTGCTCACTAGCTAACGTTAGCGACAGATCTGTGTGTGTAAAGCAGTTTCGTGTATGCTAGCAGTGAGCTAATGGAGAGCTAGTTAGTCGTTAGCATGTGGCTAACGGCTGCTTACTGCAGGACGGCGCGCTGCTGGTGTCGGAGAAGCCGGAGACGGAGGCGGTGGTGACGGAGAAGCTGGCGGCGCTGCACGCCATGTGGGCGGAGCTAGAGGCCACCACGCAGACCAAAGCGCAGTGTCTGTTCGACGCCAACAGGGCGGAGCTCTTCACCCAGAGCTGCGCCGACCTGGACCAGTGGATGGGGGGCCTGGAGGGCCAGATCCAGTCCCACGACTGCGGCAAGGACCTGACCTCCGTCAACATCCTGCTGAAGAGGCAGCAGGTAGGGCGGGGGCGACCCTGGGGCGGTGCCGGGGGCGACCCCGGGGCGGTGCCATGGGCGACCCCGGGGCGGTGCCATGGGCGACCCCGGGGCGGTGCCGGGGGCGACCCCGGGGCGGTGCCGGGGGCGACCCCGGGACGGTGCCGGGGGCCCTCTGACGGCGTTCTGCCCGCAGATGCTGGAGACCCAGGTGGAGGTGCGGCAGCGGGAGGTGGTGGCGCTGCAGAGCCAGGTGACGGCTCTGGGCCAGGAGGTGGGCGACACCGGCGCGGTGGAGGGACGGCGCCGCCTGCTGGAGAACAAGTTCCAGGAGCTGCTGGAGCCGCTGCAGCGGCGCCGGTGCCTCCTGGTGGCGTCCAGGGAGGTGCACCAGTTCCACCGCGACCTGGAGGACGAGATCGTACGTGACTCAAGGGGGGGGGGCAGGCTCCGCCCCCTCAGGTAACCCTGTTCACGCCCTGTTTCTGCTTCCAGCTGTGGGTCCAGGAGAGGATGGCGGTCGCCACGGCAACCGACCACGGAAACAACCTGCAGACGGTCCAGCTGCTCATCAAGAAGAACCAGGTAGGGGGGACACCTGTGTCTCAGTTGGTGACCATGGCGCCTGTGCCTCGGGGCGTGACCCTGACACTTGTGTCTCGGGGCGTGACCCTGGCGCCTGTGCCTCGGGGCGTGACCCTGACACTTGTGTCTCGGGGCGTGACCCTGGCGCCTGTGCCTCGGGGCGTGACCGTGACACTTGTGTCTCGGGGCGTGACCCTGACACTTGTGTCTCGGGGCGTGACCCTGGCGCCTGTGCCTCGGGGCGTGACCCTGACACTTGTGTCTCGGGGCGTGACCCTGGCGCCTGTGCCTCGGGGCGTGACCCTGGCGCCTGTGCCTCGGGGCGTGACCGTGACACTTGTGTCTCGGGGCGTGACCCTGACACTTGTGTCTCGGGGCGTGACCCTGGCGCCTGTGCCTCGGGGCGTGACCCTGACACTTGTGTCTCGGGGCGTGACCCTGGCGCCTGTGCCTCGGGGCGTGACCCTGGCGCCTGTGCCTCGGGGCGTGACCCTGACACTTGTGTCTCGGGGCGTGACCCTGGTGCCTGTGCCTCGGGGCGTGACCCTGGCACCTTTGCCTCGGGGCGTGACCCTGGCGCCTGTGCCTCGCCCCTCAGACGCTGCAGAAGGAGCTCGCGGGCCACCAGCCGCGGATCGATGACCTTCTGGAGCGCAGCGGCGTCCACCTGAAGGAGTCGTCCAGCCCTGACGCCGTGCGGCGGCGCCTGGCTGAGCTGCAGCAGCTGTGGGCACAGGTGCAGGAGGAGACGGCGCAGCGCCACGCCCGCCTGCAGGAGGCGCACCGGGCCCAGCAGTACTACTTCGACGCGGCGGAGGCGGAGGCCTGGATGAGCGAGCAGGAGCTCTACATGATGTCAGAGGACAAGGCCAAGGTGGGCGGGTCTGAGGGGCGGGGTCTGAGGGGCGGGGCCTTGGGTCGGCACGTCTGCTGATCTGTGATTGGTTGGACAGGACGAGCAGAGCGCCATCACCATGCAGAAGAAGCACCAGATGGTGGAGCAGGCGGTGGAGGACTACACCCTGACCGTACGCCAGCTGTCCAAGACCAGCAGGGGGCTGGTGGGGGACGGGCACCCCGACAGGTAGGGGCTGACACCTGACCCTGACCCCTGACCCCACCCTGACTCTGACCCCAACACACTCCTATACCAGTTCTATCCAGCTCAACAATGATGTGTGTGTGTGTGTGTGTGTGTGTGTGTGTGTGTGTGTGTGTGTGTGTGTGTGTGTGTGTGTGTGTCGGTGGTGTGTGTGTGTCTGTGTGTGTGTGTGTGTGTGTGTGTCTGTGTGTCTGTGTGTGTGTGTGTGTCTGTGTGTGTGTGTCTGTGTGTGTGTGTGTGTGTGTGTGTCTGTGTGTCTGTGTGTCTGTGTGTGTGTCTGTGTGTGTGTGTGTGTCTGTGTGTGTGTGTGTGTGTGTGTCTGTGTGTGTGTGTCTGTGTGTGTGTGTGTGTGTGTGTGTGTGTGTGTGTCTGTGTGTGTGTGTGTGTGTGTGTGTGTGTGTGTGTGTCTGTGTGTGTGTGTGTGTGTGTGTGTGTGTGTGTGTGTGTGTGTGTGTGTGTGTGTGTGTGTCGGTGGTGTGTGTGTGTCTGTGTGTGTGTGTGTGTGTGTGTGTGTGTCTGTGTGTCTGTGTGTGTGTGTGTGTCTGTGTGTGTGTGTGTGTCTGTGTGTGTGTGTGTGTGTGTGTCTGTGTGTGTGTGTCTGTGTGTGTGTGTGTGTGTGTGTGTGTGTCTGTGTGTGTGTGTGTGTGTGTGTGTGTCTGTGTGTGTGTGTCTGTGTGTGTGTGTGTGTGTGTGTGTGTGTGTGTGTGTGTGTGTCTGTGTGTGTGTGTGTGTGTCTGTGTGTGTGTGTGTGTGTGTGTGTGTCTGTGTGTGTGTGTGTGTGTGTGTGTGTGTGTCTGTGTGTGTGTGTGTGTGTGTGTGTCTGTGTGTGTGTCTGTGTGTGTGTGTGTGTGTGTGTCTGTGTGTGTGTGTGTGTGTGTCTGTGTGTGTGTGTGTGTGTGTGTCTGTGTGTGTGTGTCTGTGTGTGTGTGTGTGTGTGTGTGTGTGTGTCTGTGTGTGTGTGTGTGTGTGTGTGTGTGTGTGTGTGTGTGTGTGTGTGTGTGTGTGTCTCTGTGTGTGTGTGTGTGTGTGTGTGTGTGTGTGTGTGTGTGTGTCAGTGAGCGTATCAGCCTGCGTCAGTCTCAGGTGGATAAACTCTATGCCGGCCTCAAGGACCTATCAGAGGAGAGGCGGGGCCGGCTGGACGAGAGGCTCCGCCTCTTCCTGTTGAGCCGTGAGGTGGACGACCTGGAGCAGTGGGTGGCGGAGCGGGAGGTGGTGGCGGGGTCGCACGAGCTGGGGCAGGACTACGACCATGTGACGGTGAGTCGCTCCACGTGACCTCTGCCCTGACCTCTGCCCCGCCCTCTGACCTCTGCCCCACCCTCTGACCTCTGCCCCCCCTCAGATGTTGCAGGAGCGCTTCAGGGAGTTTGCCCGGGACACGGGAGCCACGGGTCAGGAGCGGGTGGACGCGGTGAACAGGCTGGCGGATCAGCTGATCACCGGGGGTCACGGCGACGCTGCGACGGCGGCGGAGTGGAAGGACGGTCTGAACGAGGCGTGGGCCGACCTGCTGGAGCTGGTGGACACCCGGACCCAGATCCTCAGCGCCTCCTACGAGCTGCACCGCTTCCACCACCACGCCCACACGCTGCTGGGGCGCCTCCGCCACAAGAGGGAGCAGCTCCCCCTGCAGGCCGGAGGCCACCACAGCGCCGTGGAGGCACTGCAGCGCGCACACGCCGCCTACGAGCACGACGCACAGGCGCTGGGGGCACAGGTGAGTCACAGGGGGGTCAAGGGACACAGGTGAGTCACAGGGGGGTCGGGACACAGGTGAGTCACAGGGGGGTCGGGACACAGGTGAGTCACAGGGGGGTCGGGACACGGGTGAGTCACAGGGGGGTCGGGACACAGGTGAGTCACAGGGGGGTCGGGACACAGGTGAGTCACAGGGGGGTCGGGACACAGGTGTCAGGGTGGTGTTGCATCACTGACCTCTGACCTCAGGTACAGCAGCTGCAGGAGGACGCGGGGCGGCTCCAGTCGGCGTACGCGGGCGACAAAGCAGAGGACATCCAGCGGCGGGAGGGCGAGGTGCTGGAGGCATGGGGTGGCCTCCTGGACGCCTGCGCAGCGCGCCGGCGCCTCCTGCTGGACGCTGCCGACAAGTTCCGCTTCTTCAGCCTCGTGCGCGACCTCCAGGTGTGGATGGAGGGCGTGGTCAGGCTCATCCACGCCCAGGAGAGCCCCAGGTACGACCAATCAGACGCCAGCTGACAGGCGTGTCCCTGCCGGGCGTGTTACAAATGGGCGTGTCCCTACCGGGTGCGTTTACTAATGGGCGTGTCCCTGCCGGACGTGTTTACTAATGGGCGTGTCCCTGCCGGGCGCAGTTACTAATGGGCGTGTCCCTGCCGGGCGTGTTTACTAATGGCCGTGTCCCTGATGGGCGTGTCCTCAGGGACGTGTCGGCGGTGGAGCTGCTCATGAACACCCATCAGGGCATCAAGGCGGAGGTCGACGCCCGGAACGACAGCTTCAGCTCCTGCATCGAGTTGGGGAAGACGCTGCTCGCCCGGAAACACGACGCCGCCCCCCAGGTGAGGGATCACATGACACGTCAGCACCAATGGCAGCATCTGTTTCTACTGGTTATGTAGTACATGTGTACCGTATGAACCCTGACTGACTGACTGACTGATCGATCAATTGATCGATTGATTCCGTGCAGATCAAAGAGAAGCTGCTGCATCTGACCGATCAGAGGAAGGAGATGATTGGTCAATGGGAGGACCGGTGGGAGTGGCTCCGCCTCAGTAAGACGCTCACCTGAACACACATGTTTCCTGTCTACGTGTCCCGTCACTGAGACTCCGCCCCCTCCCCTCAGTCCTGGAGGTGCACCAGTTCTCGCGGGACGCGGGTGTGGCCGAGGCGTGGCTGCTGGGCCAGGAGCCCTACCTGTCCAGCGGGGAGGTGGGGGCCAGCGTGGACCAGGTGGAGGTGCTGCTCAAACGCCACGAGGCCTTCGAGAAGTCTGCCGCCACCTGGGAGGAGCGATTCTCCGCCCTGGAGCGGCTGACCACGGTGAGAGGGGGGTGGGGCCGGGGGAGGGGGCGGAGCCGGGAGGGGGCAGGGTCGAGCGAGGGGCGGGGCTAACGCTACCTCTGCTTCCAGCTGGAGCTGCTGGAGGTGAGGAGGCAGCAGGAGGAAGAGGAGAGGATGAGGAGGCCCCCGTCGCCGGCGGCAACCGTCACCCAGCAGGAGTCCCAGCAGACGAGGTGAGGCTAGCTGGAGCTAACTGAAGCTAACTGAAGCTAACTGAAGCTAGCTGAAGCTAACTGACGCTAGCTGAAGCTAACTGACGCTAACTGAAGCTAACTGACGCTAACTGAAGCTAACTGATGCTGCCTGTGTCTCTGCAGCCGGACCCCCAGCGCCCCCCCGTCGGACCAGGACTCGCCCCGGGTCAGTGCGCCGTCTGGACCCCCCGGTGCTGCAGGTTTGTCCTGGCCCCCCCCCGGCCCCTTCCCCCGTCTCACACTCTTCTCCTCATCCCAGGAGGGCATGGAGGGCGGGGCCCTGGTGAACGGCGTGGCCGAGACCAGCCCCGGCTCCCCCCCCCCCACGACAGGCCCGGCGTCCTCACCGCCCCCCCAGGACCAGAACTCCTCTCAGCTGGAGGGGCTCCTGCACCGCAAGCACGAGTGGGAGGGGCACAACAAGAAGGCGTCAAACAGGTACGGCCCCCACCTGTAGGCAATTGCCACTCCGTCAGCGGGGGCGGGGCTCGCCGCTGACGCTGCACTGTGATTGGCAGGTCGTGGCACCATGTGTTCTGCGTGCTGACCCGGCAGGAAGTGGCGTTCTATAAGGACGGGCGGGCGGCGGCGCAGGGCGTGCGTTACCACGGCGAGGCCCCCATCAGCCTGACGGGCGCCGCCTGCGACGTGGCGTCCGACTACAGGAAGAAGAAGCACGTCTTCAAGCTGAGGTGAGGCCCCGCCCACTGCGCCCGTCTGACGTAACAGTGGCAACGCCCCACTGACACGTTTGTGGCCCCCAGGCTGACCGACGGAAACGAGTTCCTGTTCCAGGCCAAAGACGAGGTAAGCCCCGTCCCCGTGACCTCTGACCCCGGCCGTGACCCTGTCGCTCAGCGACCCTCTGCCGCCCCCAGGATGAGATGAGCACCTGGATCCAGGCCATCCTGAACGCCAACGCCCCCGATAGGAAGGGCGGCGCCCCCGACAAGACGGGCAGCGCCCCCGGCACGCCGCCCACCGGCCGCGCCCACACGCTGCCGGCCGTGGTTGCCGTGACGACGGAGTTGAGTCCCGGGAGGAGGGAGAAGGAGCGAGAGAAGGAGAAGGAGAAGCGCTTCAGCCTGTTCAGCAAGAGGAAGCAGTGAAGCCCCGCCCAGGACCCGCCCCAGGGCGTGTCCTGTCCTTGCCCCGCCCCCGGAGGCATGTCCCACCCAGGCCCCGCCCCCGGAGGCGTGTTGTGATGTCACGCTGACTGTGATGACATCACAACATCAAGCCGCCGCCCCTCTGATGACATCACGCCCACTCTCATCCACTCTTCTGAGTTGCTCATGGGGGCGTGTCAGAGACCGCCTCTTTCTTCCTCCGCTGTCAGCCAATCACATCGCAGGATCCGTGATGTAGCACCGCCCACTTGCATGCGTCGTAACATTAGGGTCAAAGGTCACCACTAGCGCTAGACCCCAGGATCTCTGTATATCTATGTAACACGTATGTAGCACATATGACACGTATGACACGTACGACATATATGGGAGCTAACGCTAGTAACGCTAGGGAAGCTAACACTAGGGAAACTAATGCTAGGGAAGCTAACGCTAGGGAAGCTAACGCTGCACCGTCAGGTCCCTGTAGAACCTGAACATAGGAAACATGTTAGAACCGTCATGTATGAACCTGTAACACGCTTCACCTTCAATAAAGCTTCAGACTTCACTGCTTCCTGTTTTCACTCAACTTTATTAACAAACCCACTGATGACAGAACCTGTTCAACATGTACAGGTCAGCCCCGCTGGGGGGGCAGGGACCTGCAGGAGGCCCAAGGTTCTGCCTGGTCCAGATCCTGATCCTGATCCTGATCCTGATCCTGATCCTGTTCCTGTACCTGGTCCTGGTCCTGGTCCAGGTCCTGATCCTGGTTCAGGTCCTGATCCTGATCCAGGTCCTGATCCTGATCCTGATCCTGGTCCTGATCCTGATCCTGGTCCAGGTCCTGATCATGGTCCAGGTCCTGATCCTGATCCTGATCCTGATCCTGTACCTGGTCCAGGTCCTGATCCTGATCCAGGTCCTGATCCTGGTCCAGGTCCTGATCCTGGTCCAGGTCCTGATCCTGGTCCAGGTCCTGATCCTGATCCTGATCCTGTTCCTGTTCCTGTTCCTGTACCTGGTCCAGGTCCTGATCCTGATCCTGATCCTGATCCAGGTCCTGATCCAGGTCCAGGTCCTGATCCTGATCCTGTTCCTGTTCCTGGTTCAGGTCCTCATCCTGATCCTGGTCCAGGTCCTGATCCTGATCCTGGTCCAGGTCCTGATCCTGATCCTGATCCAGGTCCTGATCCAGGTCCTGATCCAGGTCCAGGTCCTGATCCTGATCCTGTTCCTGTTCCTGGTTCAGGTCCTCATCCTGATCCTGGTCCAGGTCCTGATCCTGATCCTGGTCCTGATCCTGATCCTGGTCCAGGTCCTGATCCTGTACCTGGTCCAGGTCCTGATCCTGATCCTGATCCTGATCCTGATCCAGGTCCTGATCCTGATCCTCATCCTGATCCTGGTCCAGGTCCTGATCCTGATCCTGGTCCTGATCCTGGTCCAGGTCCTGATCCTGTACCTGGTCCAGGTCCTGATCCTGATCCTGATCCTGATCCTGATCCTGATCCAGGTCCTGATCCTGATCCAGGTCCTGATCCTGGTCCAGGTCCTGATCCTGGTCCAGGTCCTGATCCTGGTCCAGGTCCTGATCCTGATCCTGTTCCTGTTCCTGTACCTGGTCCAGGTCCTGATCCTGATCCTGATCCTGATCCAGGTCCTGATCCAGGTCCAGGTCCTGATCCTGATCCTGTTCCTGTTCCTGGTTCAGGTCCTCATCCTGATCCTGGTCCAGGTCCTGATCCTGATCCTGGTCCAGGTCCTGATCCTGATCCTGTACCTGGTCCAGGTCCTGATCCTGATCCTGATCCAGGTCCTGATCCAGGTCCTGATCCAGGTCCAGGTCCTGATCCTGATCCTGTTCCTGTTCCTGGTTCAGGTCCTCATCCTGATCCTGGTCCAGGTCCTGATCCTGATCCTGGTCCTGATCCTGATCCTGGTCCAGGTCCTGATCCTGTACCTGGTCCAGGTCCTGATCCTGATCCTGATCCTGATCCTGATCCTGATCCTGATCCAGGTCCTGATCCTGATCCTGGTCCAGGTCCTGATCTCACCTGATTGGATGACGGCTGAAAATAAGATTTCCCATCATGCACCGCGGTGGTCTCGGCTCTACACAGGACCGGAGGCGTTGACCGAGACGAGAAGCTGCGGTGGGTGAGCGCGAGGGAAACCGGAAGCTGCCGGAGCGGACTTCAAAATAAAAGCACGTCGCTACGGTGGTTTGTTTAAAGAATAGAAGGAAGTTTTAATTAATGACGTGGGGGGGGGGCGACGACATGTTTACCTTTCAGTCAACCGCGTTTGTCCAGATCAATCTCATCCATCATCATTGTTTAATAAACAACCAACGCGTCAGCCTGTATTTTATTGTGAAAGCCAACCGGAGGTGGTCGGGGTGCTGCCGGTGTCTTCACGCTGTCACTCATCGCTCATCTCCGTTAATTTCCCCTTTTTTCCTCCATCTCTCGTACGTTCGCGGCTCGCCGGTACCGGGCCTCGCTGCGGGTCCCTGCCGGGTTCGGTTGCTCTTCCCCGGCCTGCGGCTCCGGGCCGAGCCGGTGAGCGCGTCCCGGCCGGAGCGGTCCCGTCACAAATCGGTGCGTTAATCCACCGGATTGGAGGGATTGGGGCCGCACCGGCTTTAAAACCCGTGATTTAACGGATCCTTCTCCCGGTACCGACACGGGACTGCCCGTTCATCCGCTCCGTTAACGGTTTGAGGCGTTCTACCGATCACCGGCTCCGGTGACCGGCTGAGGACCAGAACCAGCATCCCGGTCCGAATCCCGGGAATGTTCCGGCTCCGGTGGGAACAGCCTCCAGGATCGGTCCGTTAACGGAACCAGACGGAACCGATCACCGCTCCCATCACCGGGAAAACCGTTAATTAGCGTCTGATGACGTACTTCCTGTCGGAGATCCTCGGCCTCTGATTGGTTCCTGAGGATCACAACCGGTTTTTGATGTAGCATTGCTGCTAGCTAACTTGTAGCATTGCTGCTAGCTAACCTGTAGCATTGCTGCTAGCTAACCTTTAGCATTGCCGGTAGCTAACCTGTAGCGCTGCACTGCTAGCTAACAGTAGCATTGCTGCTAGCTAACCTGTAGCGCTGCACAGCTAGCTAACCTGTAGCATTGCTGCTAGCTAACCTGTAGCATTGCTGCTAGCTAACTTGTAGCATTGCTGCTAGCTAACCTGTAGCATTGCTGCTAGCTAACCTTTAGCATTGCCGGTAGCTAACCTGTAGCGCTGCACTGCTAGCTAACAGTAGCATTGCTGGTAGCTAACCTGTAGCGCTGCACAGCTAGCTAACCTGTAGCATTGCTGCTAGCTAACAGTAGCATTGCTGGTAGCTAACCTGTAGCGCTGTACAGCTAGCTAACCTGTAGCATTGCTGCTAGCTAACCTGTAGCATTGCTGCTAGCTAACCTGTAGCATTGCCGCTAGCTAACCTGTAGCGCTGCACTGCTAGCTAACAGTAGCATTGCTGCTAGCTAACCTGTAGCATTGCTGCTAGCTAACCTGTAGCGCTGCACTACTAGCTAACAGTAGCATTGCTGCTAGCTAACCTGTGGCATTGCTGCTAGCTAACCTGTAGCGCTGCACTGCTAGTAACAATAGCATTGCTGCTATCTAACCTGTAGCGCTGCACTGCTAGCTAACCTGTAGCATTGCTGCTAGCCAGCCTGTAGCATTGCTGCTAGCTAACTTGTAGCGCTCTGCTGCTAGCTAACTTGCTAGTTAGCATGTAGCCTTCAGGTCAACCTTCAGAAGCCAGTGGTGAATAAATGACCTTTGACCTTTGGCAGTGGTGCTTCATCGATGACGCGCCGCTGTCTCACTGTGACTCTTCTGTGGAGTCGGTTGTTAGCTACAGCTAAGAATTCTGGGAGTTAGAGTTCGTACCATTGGCAACAGAGGCGGACGACACTCTGGACCCGACGGCTGGTGTTTGCGCAGGAGAGCCGGTCGCTAGCAGACGCTAGCCGGGGTGGCGCTGCGTGGGCACGCCGCTGTCTCGCTCTGGAGCCGCTGTCCTGCACTGACATGTCGGACAAGACGGCGCCGCGCTGCCAGCTGAGGCTGGAGTGGATCCACGGTTACCGCGGACACCAGTGCCGCAACAACCTGTTCTACACCGCCGGCAAGGAGCTGGTGTACTTCGTGGCCGGGGTGGGCGTGGTCTACAACACCCGAGACCACACCCAGAAGTTCTACCTGGGGCACAACGATGACATCATCAGGTGAGGCTTGCTAGTGTAGCTTAGCTTAGCATTAGCTAAGGATTAATAAAACTGCATCTGTGTGTGAGTGCTATGCGGTTTCCCATCATGCTTTGCTGTGGACCTCTGACCTCTGTCTCGACCAATCCCAGCCTGGCGCTGCACCCGGACAAAGTGCTGGTGGCGACAGGCCAGGTGGGGGCGGAGCCATACGTGTGCGTGTGGGACACCTACGCCATGCAGACCGTCTCCATCCTGAGGGACGGCCACACCCACGGCGTGGCGTGCCTGGCCTTCGACTCTGACGGACAGGTGAAGCCACGCCCACCAGCTGCTGGCCCCTCCCCTCACCTGCGTCTCTCACCTGTGTGGTTTTTGCCGACAGCGCCTGGTGTCGGTCGGGCTCGACGCCAAGAACCAGCTGTGTGTGTGGGACTGGAGGAGGGGGCGTGTCCTCGCCACGGCGACGGGACACTCGGACAGGGTAGGGCGGTGCTGTCTGGTGTGCTCAGGTGCGCCGGTGTCTCCGGCCCCCCGGTGGCCCCCGGTGAAGGTGCGTTTGTTTTGCAGATCTTCGACGTGGTCTGGGACCCGGTCCAGTCCAGCCGGCTGGTGAGCTGTGGCGTCAAACACATCAAGGTGAGAGGTCAGGGGGCGGGGCCAGGGCGGGCCTGGCTGGCTGGTGCAGCCTCTGATTGGTCCTGTGGTCCCGCTCTAGTTCTGGACTCTGTGTGGGAACGCCCTGACGCCCAAGAGGGGCGTGTTCGGGAAGACGGGCGACCTGCAGACCATTCTGTGCGTCGCCGCCGCCAAAGACGAGCTGACGTACGCTGGCGCGCTGAACGGGGACGTGTACGTGTGGAGGGGGGTCACGCTGGTGCGCACCGTCCAGGCGGCGCACGGGGTGAGTCCCGACCCCCCCAGGGTCCACAGGTGAATCCGCAGGTGGGCTCGGGTTCAGGTGCGGACTGACGTGGGGTCTTTCAGGCGGGGATCTTCAGCATGCACGCCGGCGACGAGGGCTTCGCCACTGGGGGGCGTGACGGCTGCGTGCGCCTGTGGGACGCCGGCTTCAAGCCCATCACCAGGATCGACCTGAGGGAGGCTGAGCACGGCTACAAAGGTACACGCCCACCTCTGGTGCCGCCGGCCCCCAGCCGGCCCCCGGCCGGCCCCCGGCCGGCGCCCGTCCTCACCTGAGCTGGCGTTGCAGGGCTGTCGGTGCGCAGCGTGTGCTGGAGGGGGGACCGCGTGCTGGCGGGGACGCAGGACAGCGAGATCTTCGAGGTGATGGTGAGAGACCGCGACAAGCCCCTCCTCCTGATGCAGGGCCACAGCGAGGGCGAGCTGTGGGCGCTCGCCCTGCACCCCAAGCAGCCGGTGGCCGTCACCGGGAGCGACGACCGCTCTGTCAGGTGCGTATGGGGGGGGCGTGGACCCCCGGGGGGCCGGTCATGACGGCTCTCTGTCCTCAGGCTCTGGAGCCTCCCTGACCACACCCTGCTGGCGCGCTGCAACATGGAGGAGGCGGTCCGCAGCGTCGCCTTCAACCACGACGGCTCCCAGCTGGCGCTGGGCATGAAGGACGGCTCCTTCACCGTGCTGAGAGTCAGGTGACCATCAGCAGCTCTGACTCCTCCGATTCCTGTGGCTCTAGGACTCCGCTGACGCTCTGACTCTGTTGATGCTCTGACTCTGTTGGCGCTCTGACTCTGTTGACGCTCTGACTCTGTTAATGCTCTGACTCCGTTAATGCTCTGACTCTGTTGACGCTCTGACTCTGTTAATGCTCTGACTCCGTTAATGCTCTGACTCTGTTGACGCTCTGACTCTGTTAATGCTCTGACTCTGTTGACGCTCTGACTCCGTTGGCGCTCTGACTCTGTTAATGCTCTGACTCTGTTAATGCTCTGACTCTGTTGACGCTCTGACTCCGTTGGCACTCTGACTCCATTGGCGCTCTGACTCTTTTAATGCTCTGACTCCGTTGACGCTCTGACTCTGTTGGCGCTCTGACTACGTTGACGCTCTGACTCCGTTGACGCGCTGACTCCGTTGGCGTTTGACTCTGTTAATGCCCTGACTCTGTTGGCGCTATGACTCCGTTGGCGCTCTGACTCTGTTAATGCTCTGACTCTGTTGGCGCTGTGACTCCGTTGGCACTCTGACTCTGTTAATGCTCTGACTCTGTTGGCGCTGTGACTCCGTTAATGCTCTGACTCTGTTAATGCTCTGACTCTGTTAATGCTCTGACTCCGCTGACGCTCTGACTCCGCTGACGCTCTGACTCTGTTGGCGCTCTGACTCTTTTAATGCTCTGACTCCGTTGACGCTCTGACTCTGTTGGCGCTCTGACTACGTTGACGCTCTGACTCCGTTGACGCGCTGACTCCGTTGGCGTTTGACTCTGTTAATGCCCTGACTCTGTTGGCGCTGTGACTCCGTTGGCGCTGTGACTCTGTTAATGCTCTGACTCTGTTGGCGCTGTGACTCCGTTGGCACTCTGACTCTGTTAATGCTCTGACTCTGTTAATGCTCTGACTCTGTTAATGCTCTGACTCCGCTGACGCTCTGACTCCGCTGACGCTCTGACTCCGCTGACGCTCTGACTCCGTTGACGCTCTGACTCCGTTGGAGCTGTGACTCCGTTAATGCTCTGACTCTGTTAATGCTCTGACTCTGTTAATGCTCTGACTCTGTTGGCGCTGTGACTCTGTTGGCGCTGTGACTCCGTTAATGCTCTGACTCTGTTAATGCTCTGACTCCGCTGAAGCTCTGACTCCGCTGACGCTCTGACTCCGTTGGCGCTCTGACTCCGTTGACGCTCTGACTCCGTTGGAGCTGTGACTCCGTTAATGCTCTGACTCTGTTAATGCTCTGACTCTGTTAATGCTCTGACTCTGTTGGCGCTGTTACTCTGTTGGCGCTGTGACTCCGTTAATGCTCTGACTCTGTTAATGCTCTGACTCTGTTAATGCTCTGACTCTGTTAATGCTCTGACTCTGTTAATGCTCTGACTCTGTTAATGCTCTGACTCCGCTGACACTCTGACTCCGCTGACGCTCTGACTCCGCTGACGCTCTGACTCTGTTGGGGCTCTGACTCTGTTGGCGCTGTGACTCGGCTGACGTGGGCGTGTCTCCAGGGACATGACGGAGGTGGTCCACATCAAGGACAGGAAGGAGGTGGTGCACGAGCTGAAGTTCTCCCCTGACGGGGGCCTCCTGGCGGTGGGCTCTAACGATGGGCTGGTGGACGTCTACGCCGTCGCCCAGCGCTACAAGAAGGTGGGCGAGTGTGGGCGGTCCCAGTCCTTCATCACACACCTGGATTGGTCGGTGGACGGTCGCTTCCTGCAGACCAACGACGGCGCCGGCGAGCAGCTGGTCTACAGGATGCCAGGTGCTGCTCCATTAGCCCCCCCCGGGGCTCCGGAGTCCTCCAGGAGCCCCCCCTGACCGGCCCTCCTCATGTGTCCTCCAGCAGGGAAGCTGGTCCCTAGGGAGGAGGCCAAGGGGACCCACTGGGTGACCTGGACGGGGGTCCTGGGGGCCGAGGTGAGCGGCATCTGCCCCAAGTACTCCAGCCTGACCCCCGTCAACTCGGTAGATGCCAACTACAGCAGCGCCGTGCTGGTTACCGGGGACGACCATGGCCTCGTCAAGCTCTTCAGGTTCCCCTGCCTCAAGAGAGGTGGGTGTGGCCCCGCCCGCTGGGAGGGGCTTCTGGTTGTGACTCTTCTGATTGGTCCAGCTGACCGTTCTGCTCCTCCAACAGGAGCCAAGTTCAAGAAGTACATCGGCCACTCGGCCCACGTGACCAACGTCCGCTGGTCCAGCGACCTGCAGTGGGTGCTCAGCACCGGGGGGGCCGACCACGCCCTGTTCCAGTGGCGCTTCCTCCCCGAGGGGGTCATGGACGGCGTCCTGGAGCCCCTCCTCCAAGGTAACGCAACATTCCCCTGGTCCAGTACCAACGGAGGGGCCTTTGGCCCCATGTGGCCCCCAGGCCCCATGTGGCCCCCGGGCACTAACCCTCACCTGTCTGTTGCCCCCCCAGAGGGCTACGCCGACTCCAACAGCGGCGAGTCGGACTCGGACGTGTCGGACGTCCCAGAACTCGACTCGGACATCGAACAGGAAGCGCAGACCAGCTACGAACGTCAGGTGACCACGAGAGACACTGGTGATTGGCTGAAATGAGCCGCCGGTTGGACTCCCCTGGTTCTGTCCGCAGGTCTACAAGGAGGACCTACCACAGCTGAGGAAGAAGCTGATTGGCTCCTTGAAGCGACAGAAGGCTCCGGAGGAGGGGCTTCGTCTTCAGTTCGTACACGGGTAACCGTCACCGCGAGCTAGCAGAGTGCTAACATGCTAATGATGCGTCAATGCCAACATCAAAATATAAATTCTTTTGATGCTGATGTTACTTTTTAATGTTATTTCTTTGAATGCTAATGCTAACCTTTATGCTATCTTTTAGTTAGCAAGATTTCAATACTGTTTTTGTTTTTAAAACAAAGATTAGGCTAGTGATGCTAAATGCTAAAGGATTAATCCTTACAATGCTTGTGAGGCTAGCACCACGACACAGGTGTAACTAAACTAGACACAGGTGTAACTAAACTAGACACAGGTGTAACTAAACTAGACACAGGTGAAACTGAACTAGACACAGGTGTAACTAAACTAGACACAGGTGAAACTGAACTAGACACAGGTGAAACTGAAGTAGACACAGGTGTAACTAAACTAGACACAGGTGAAACTGAACTAGACACAGGTGTAACTAAACTAGACACAGGTGAATCTGAACTAGACACAGGTGTAACTAAACTAGACACAGGTGAAACTGAACTAGACACAGGTGTAACTAAACTAGACACAGGTGTAACTAAACTAGACACAGGTGAAACTGAACTAGACACAGGTGAAACTAAACGAGACACAGGTGTAACAAACTAGACACTTGTGAAACTAAATTAGACACTGGTGAAACGAAACGAGACACAGGTGAAACTGAACTAGACACAGGTGAAGCTGAACTAGACACAGGTGAAGCTGAACTAGACACAGGTGAAACTAAACTAGACACAGGTGAAACTAAACGAGACACAGGTGTAACAAACTAGACACAGGTGAAACTAAATTAGACACTGGTGAAACGAAACGAGACACAGGTGTAACAAACTAGACACAGGTGTAACAAACTAGACACAGGTGAAACTAAACTAGACACAGGTGAAACTAAACTAGACACAGGTGAAACTAAACGAGACACAGGTGTAACAAACGAGACACAGGTGTAACAAACTAGACATAGGTGACGCTGAACTAGACACAGGTGAAACTAAACTAGACACAGGTGAAACTAAACGAGACACAGGTGTAACAAACTAAACACAGGTGAAACAACTAGACACAGGTGACACTGAACTAGACACAGGTGAAGCTGGTGTCTGGTTGTTCAGCAGCATCAGGAGTTCTCCAGGTGTTTTCTAGCCTGATTTGCACCTGATCACACCTGTAACCCCGCCCCCCCTCAGGTACCGGGGCTTCGACTGCAGGAACAACCTGTTCTACAGTCAGACAGGTGAGGTGGTGTACCACGTCGCCGCCGTCGCCATCGTCTACAACCGGCTGCAGCACAGCCAGAAGTTCTACCTGGGCCACGACGACGACATCCTCAGCCTCACCGTACACCCCCTCAAGGACTACGTGGCCTCGGCACAGGTGGGGGCCGGTCAGGGCGGGGCCTGTCGTCGGCACCCGCTGTCGGAGTGTT
Source organism: Antennarius striatus (assembly GCF_040054535.1). Taxonomy (NCBI): domain Eukaryota; kingdom Metazoa; phylum Chordata; class Actinopteri; order Lophiiformes; family Antennariidae; genus Antennarius; species Antennarius striatus. The sequence goes on from NC_090783.1 coordinate 206,151, forward strand.
TCTGATTGGCTGTCTGTGTGGTCAGGTGGGCAGAGACCCGGCCATTCACGTCTGGGACATCTCCACCCTGAAGTGTCTGTCGCTGCTGAAGGGTCACCACAGCAGGGGGGTGTGTGCCCTGGAGTTCACGGGTACCGTTAATAACCCCTGACCCCTAGCTGACCCCTAGCCCTAACCCCTAACCTCTGACCCCTAGCCCTAACCCCTGACCCCTAGCCCTAACCCCTGATTCCTAACCACTGACCCTAACCCAACCCTGACCCCTGACCTTTTTGCTGACCCGTTCTCTCTTATTGCTCCCGCACCCCGTGGCCGATGAACCTGACCGTCTCTCAGCCGATGGGAAGAGTTTGATTTCTGTGGGAATCGATGAGTTCCACTCCATCACCATCTGGGACTGGAGGAAAGGAGAGCGTCTGGCCAAGGCCAGGTAAACACACCTGTCACCTGTGCCTCATGCCACCAATCAGAGTGAAGTGCTCCTTCCGTGTTCTGTCCTGCAGGGGTCACAAGGACAAGATCTTCGTGGTGAAGAGTAACCCGTTCAGGACGGACAAGCTGGTGACCGTCGGCATCAAGCACATCAAGTTTTGGCAGCACTCAGGTAGGCACAGGTGCAGTGCCTCACCCCTGTAGGCACAGGTGCAGAACAAAACACATGTAGGCACAGGTGCAGAACCTCACACCTGTAGGCATAGGTGCAGTGCCTCACACCTGTATGCACAGGTGCAGAACCTCACACCTGTACGCACGGGTGCAGAACAAAACACATTAAGGCACAGGTGCAGTGCCTCACACCTGTAGGCACAGGTGCAGAACAAAACACATGTAGGCACAGGTGCAGAACCTCACACCTGTACGCACGGGTGCAGAACAAAACACATGTAGGCACAGGTGCAGTGCCTCACACCTGTATGCACAGGTGCAGAACCTCACACCTGTATGCACAGGTGCAGTGCCTCACACCTGTAGGCACAGGTGCAGAACAAAACACATGTAGGCACAGGTGCAGCACCTCACACCTGTAGGCACAGGTGCAGAATAAAACACATGTAGGCACAGGTGCAGAACCTCACACCTGTACGCACAGGTGCAGAACGTTACACCTGCAGAACCAGAGAACCATAGTGGTTAGCTAATGTTAGCATGTTAGCCTGAGATAATTTATTTCCTTTGCATCCATACATGTAGCTGTTAGCTTTCTGTAAGCATTCATGCTGCTACTGTTTCCATAGCTACCGTTGACACAGTGATGTCACATGTTGCTCAGGTGCTCTGATGGGGGTTCTAACAGGTCTTTCCCCGCCCCCCCAGGTGGTGGTCTGACGTTCAGGCGGGGGATCTTCGGGAACCTGGGGAAGCAGGAGACGATGATGTCGGCGTGTTACGGTCGGTCTGAGGACCTGGCGTTCAGCGGCGCCGCGAACGGGGACATCTACATCTGGAAGGACACCGCCCTCATCAAGACCCTCAAGGCCCACGACGGCCCCGTGTTCGCCATGTGCTCCCTGGACAAGGTACGCCTGGGGCTGCGCCTGTGTACGGTACCTGTGTACCACACCATGTACCACACCTGTGTACCTGCACCTGCGTACCTAAACCTGTGTATCTGCCCCTCCGTACCCGCACCAGTGTACCTGTACTGGCACCTGTGTACCCGCTCCTGTGTATCTGTGCCTATGTACCTGCACCTGTGTGCCAGCTACCATGTACCTGCATCTGTGTACCTGCGCCTGTGTACCCACTTCTGTGTACCTGCACCTGTATACATGCACCTGTGCGCCTGCACTAGCGTTCCTGCGCCTGTACCTGTATTAGCATCAACACCTAACAGCTAACAGCTGTTGAGGATGTCACACCCTGGTGATGTCATAGAGGGTGCAGTGGCTCCGTGGCGACCATTGTGTGTGTTTGTTTGTTTGTTGTTGTTTGTGGGCAGGGCTTCGTGTCGGGGGGGAAGGACGGCGTGGTGGCGCTGTGGGACGACATGTTCGAGCGCTGCCTGAAGACGTACGCCGTGAAGCGCGCCGCCCTCTCGCCCACCTCTAAAGGTCGGTCCCGATCAGCTGACAGACGCCCCCCGGCCCAGCTAGAGGATTAGCACGGTGCTAACGGTGGGCGTGTCCCCAGGGCTGCTGCTGGAGGACAACCCGTCCATCAGGGCCCTCACGCTGGGCCACGGCCGCGTCCTGCTGGGCACCCGGAACGGGGAGGTGCTGGAGATCGACAAGAGCGGCCCCATGACGCTGCTGGTCCAGGTGCGGCGCCTTCAGGTGCGGCCCCCGCGGGCGTGGCCCCGGTGCTGACGGGTGTGTGATGTGTTCAGGGCCACATGGAGGGGGAGGTGTGGGGGCTGGCGGCCCACCCGCTACTTCCTGTCTGCGCCACCGTCAGCGACGACCGGTCTCTGCGCCTGTGGGAGCTGTCCACCAATCACCGCATGGTCGCCGTCCGCAAGCTGAAGAAAGGTGAGACGCCGCCGCACCTGGAGCCCCGCCCCTGGAGTAACGTGTGTGGGCGTGTCCCCTCCAGGTGGGCGGTGCTGCGCCTTCTCCCCCGACGGCAAGGCGCTGGCGGTGGGCCTGAACGACGGCAGCTTCCTGGTGGTGAACGCCGACACGCTGGAGGACATGCTGACCTTCCACCACCGCCGCCAGCTCATCGCCGACATCCGCTTCTCCCCAGGTACGCTCCGCCCGGGGGCGCCGGCACGGCCTCGCCCGATTGGCCGGAGGCTGACGGCGGCTGTGATGCCCCTCCAGGTGCGGGGAAGTACCTGGCCGTGGCGTCCCATGATTCCTTTGTGGACATCTACAACGTGCTGACTAGCAAGAGAGTCGGCATCTGCAAGGGCGCCGGCGGCTACCTGACGCACCTGGACTGGGACACCAGAGGTGACGCTAGCTGCTAGCAGCTAGCAGCTAGCTGCTGGCTTTGGTGCAGCGTTAATCATTGAAGTGTTTGCTGCATGAGTCGTTTGTGCTAACTGTTAGCATGTTAGCGTTGGGTTCTGCATATGGTTAGCGTGTTAGCTTGTGTGTTAGCGTGTGCTGTGCTAACAGGGAAGCTGCTGCAGGTGAACACCGGCGCCAAGCAGCAGCTGTTCTTCGAGGCGCCGCGCGGACGCCAGCAGAGCATCAGCGTGTCGGAGGTGTGTCCACAGGCCGCCGCCCCCCGCGGCCGCGTTGGCTCCGCCCACTCACGCCTGCTTGTGTGTTTCAGTTGAACAAGCTGGACTGGGCCAGCTGGACGTCGGTTCTGGGCCCTGCCTGCGAGGGGATCTGGGCGGGGCTCGGCCTGGTCAACTCCGCCTCCCTGAGCGGCGACCGCCAGCTGCTCGCCACCGGGGACGACTTCGGCTTCCTCAAGCTGTTCAGCTTCCCCAGCAGGGTGGGGGCGCCGGCGTGATGTCATCAGTATGATGATGTCATCAGCAAGATGATGATGTCATCAGCACCATGATGTCATCAGAATGATGTCATCATTTAGTGATAATTGACCCTGGGCGTAATAACTGACCCGGGGGGGGGTAACTGACCATGGGGGTGATAATGGGGTCACGTCCTCTCATCCCCCCCAGGGCTGTTTTGCTAAGTTTAAGCGCTACATGGGCCACAGCACCAACGTGACGAACGTGCGCTGGACCAATGACGACGCGGCGCTGCTGACGGTGGGCGGGGCCGACACGGCGCTGATGATCTGGAGCAGAGAGCCAATGGGACACAAGGAGAGCAGGACGCTGGACAGCGAGGAGTCGGACGACGACACGGAGGAGGACGGAGGTAACGCCGCTCTTATTCTGAAAGGGTCTGGGCAGGGGGGGCGGGGTCAAGGAAGGGCGTGGCCACAAAGCAGGCGTGGCTGTGTTTCAGGGTACGACAGCGACGTGGCGCGGGAGAAGACGGTGGACTACGTCACCAAGATCTGCTCCGCCAGCATCAGGAGCATGATGGGGACACGCCCCCCCCAGCAGCACCGGGAGCCCCCGCCAGAGGACAGGTACCCGGCTCCTCCCTGGGGGAGGACATGTGTGTGACGCAGCTCGTCTGCTTTACGCCCCCTAACCCCCCCTGTGCCCCCCCCCAGGCCCCCCGTCAGCCGAGCCACGCCCCTCCCTGACAAACTGCTGAGGAGCAACGTCACCAAGAAGAAGAAGGTGGTGGAGGTGAGTGGGCGTGTCCCTCCCCGGTCACCTGACCTGTGGGCGTGTCCCTCCCCGGTCACCTGACCTGTGGGCGTGTCCCTCCCCGGTCACCTGACCTGTGGGCGTGTCCCTCCCCGGTCACCTGACCTGTGGGCGTGTCCCTCCCCGGTCACCTGACCTGTGGGCGTGTCCTAGGAGCTGCTCCTGGACCACGTGTTCGGCTTCAGGGGCTTCGACTGCAGGAACAACCTCCACTACCTGAACGACGGCAACGACATCGTGTTCCACACGGCGGGGGCCGCGGTCGTCCAGAACCTGTCTGCTGGTCAGTCTGGGGGGGTCCAGGGTTAGTTCAGACCCCCAGGGAGGGTCCTTACAGGGAGAGTGTTGACATGAATGCCTCCTTGAAGTCCTGGTACCTGACGGTGGGGGGGGGGTCCTGGTACCTGACGGTGGGGGGGGGGGGTCCTGGTACCTGACGGTGGGGGGGGGGGTCCTGGTACCTGACGGTGGGGGGGGGGGGGGTCCTGGTACCTGACGGTGGGGGGGGGGTCCTGGTACCTGACGGTGGGGGGGGGGGTCCTGGTACCTGACGGTGGGGGGGGGGGGTCCTGGTACCTGACGGTGGGGGGGGGGGGGTCCTGGTACCTGACGGTGGGGGGGGGGTCCTGGTACCTGACGGTGGGGGGGGGGGGGTCCTGGTACCTGACGGTGGGGGGGGGGGTCCTGGTACCTGACGGTGGGGGGGGGGGGGTCCTGGTACCTGACGGTGGGGGGGGGGGTCCTGGTACCTGACGGTGGGGGGGTTCATTCTGAACTGAACCCTGTTTGCCTGAACCGTCACCTCATCGTGGTGGAGAGGTTAGGGGGCCCTAAGGATTCTGGGGGGGCCTGTTGTCAGGAGTCTGTTGAACTGTGTTCAGCGGTGATGACATCACACTTCCTGTTCAGCGGTGATGACATCACACTTCCTGTTCAGCGGTGATGACATCACACTTCCTGTTCAGCGGTGATGACATCACACTTCCTGTCCCGGCAGGAACCCAGAGCTTCTACCTGGAACACACCGACGACATCCTGTGTCTGAGCGTCAACCAGCACCCCAAGTTCCCCCACGTGGTGGCAACGGGGCAGATCGGTGAGTCAGCGCTCACAGGGGGGCAACGGGGCAGATCGGTGAGTCAGCGATCACAGGGGGGCCGGCTAACATGAGCTAATGCTAATGCTAAAGGAAAGTGATGCAGACACTGAATCCTCTGACATTTGTTAGCATCATGCTAGCTGTTAGCTGACATCATGCACAGCTGCACTGGTGGGTTGGGGTCCGTGTGTCGGGGGGGTCGGTGTGTCGGGGGGTGTGGCCGGGGGTCCAGCTCATGGTATCTCTGCTCTCATTGGCTGCTTTGGGCCCATTGCATGTTTCTTTTCTTCTGTGCGGCTCCACATCGCATCATCATCACCAGGTGACATCAGCGACCTTCCAGGTAAGGCCCCGCCCCCTCACCCACCCGCCTTCCTGCTGGCCTTCATGTCACTGTCACTGTAGTCTTGTCCACTAGTCCTAGTCTGTAGCTCCACCCCCACCACTGACAGCTCCACCCCCACCACTGATAGCTCCACCCCCACAACTGATAGCTCCACCCCCACCACTGGTAGCTCCACCCATCCACTGGTAGCCCCTCCCCCACCTGTTTGTCCACTGATGGGGGTTCAGATGAGGTAGATCAGGTCAGAACCGCCTCCAGCCAGTGGATGAAGTCCCCACCCCCCCCTGCCTGGACCTTCAGCTGTGGTGTCATTGTGAAGTCCCCCCCCAGTGGACCCCCATGTCTCCATCGTTCCTTCATTCATGCTTGTTGATTTATTGCTTTGTTTTGTTGCAACGGGGGGGGGGGGGGGGGTTAAACCAGGGGCCACATCAGCTGTCCTCAAAGGGCCAGATGTAACTAATAAATGTAACTAAATGTAACTCAGTGTAATGTAACTAAATGTAACTACTCCTTAATGTAACTAATAAATGTAACTAAATGTAACTACTCCTTAATGTAACTAATAAATGTAACTAAATGTAACTCAGTGTAATGTAACTAAATGTAACTACTCCTTAATGTAACTAATAAATGTAACTAAATGTAACTCAGTGTAATGTAACTAAATGTAACTACTCCTTAATGTAACTAATAAATGTAACTAAATGTAACTCAGTGTAATGTAACTAAATGTAACTACTCCTTAATGTAACTAATAAATGTAACTAAATGTAACTCAGTGTAATGTAACTAAATGTAACTACTCCTTAATGTAACTAATAAATGTAACTAAATGTAACTCAGTGTAATGTAACTAAATGTAACTACTCCTTAATGTAACTAATAAATGTAACTAAATGTAACTCAGTGTAATGTAACTAAATGTAACTACTCCTTAATGTAACTAATAAATGTAACTAAATGTAACTCAGTGTAATGTAACTAAATGTAACTACTCCTTAATGTAACTAATAAATGTAACTAAATGTAACTCAGTGTAATGTAACTAAATGTAACTACTCCTTAATGTAACTAATAAATGTAACTAAATGTATCTCAGTGTAATGTAACTAAATGTAACTACTCCTTAATGTAACTAATAAATGTAACTAAATGTAACTCAGTGTAATGTAACTAAATGTAACTACTCCTTAATGTAACTAATACATGTAACTAAATGTAACTCAGTGTAATGTAACTAAATGTAACTACTCCTTAATGTTAAATAACTGAATTTCTGACTGATTCTAGTTCCAAACATTACAGTTAGACAGAAAAAACATGTTTGTTTGTTTCTCTGTTCTAACATAAATCCTTTTCATTTGTCAGGTTATTAAACCCACAGAACTCCATCAATCAAGGATCAAACTATCAATCAATAAAGAAAAATAACACCAGACACAAGTTAGGACGTTAACTTTGTTCACTACGTTTAGTCAGAGTTAAGATGGGCTGAACTACTGCATTGTGGGAAATGTAGTTTTGGTCAAAGCAAACTTTTGAACTATTTATTTTTACACACTTTAGACCTTTTATTTCTCGTGGGACACAAGCGGGCCACATTTGGCCCCCGGGCCATGAGTTTGATACATATGCATTAGATGTTGGGGTTGTTGTAGGTCAGGTCAGGGTCCACATTACCCAGTGGTCCCAACTGACATGGCCCCTCTGATGGGGGGGGGGGCACTCTGGTGGGAGGGGACTGCAGGTCTTGTCAGGTCCATCAGGGTGTGGTTTCTTGATGCCTCCTGACCTCCTGGTGGTGTGGGTGTGGTCTCCTGGTGGTGTGGGTGTGGTCTCCTGGTGGTGTGGGTGTGGTCTCCCCAGCTCTGGCGCCGTGCATCCACGTGTGGGACGCCATGACCAAGCAGACGCTGTCCATCCTGCGCTGCCCCCACCCCAAGGGCGTGGGCTACGTCCACTTCAGCGCCACGGGGAAGCTGCTGCTGTCGGTGGGGGTGGAGCCCCAGCACACCATCACGGTGTGGAGGTGGCAGGAAGGTACCTGCTGCTGTGGGGGGGAGGGGGCGGAGCTGGGGCTGGGGGCGGCTCAGTGACCTCTGACCTCTGCAGGGACCAGGGTGACCAGTCAGGGGGGGCACTCGGAGCGGATCTTCGTGGTGGAGTTCCGCCCTGACTCCGACACCCAGTTCGTGTCGGTGGGAATCAAACACATCAAGTTCTGGACCCTGGTGGGGGCGTCGCTGCTGTACAAGAAGGGCGTGGTCGGCGCGGTAGAGGACGGCCGCATGCAGACCATGCTGTCGGTGGCGTTCGGCGCGGTGAGGCTCTACATCCCTAGTTTGGACCCCCCCTCAGAAGAACTGTTCTGACAGGAAGCGACCTGTGTCCTCAGAACAACCTGACGTTCACCGGCGCCATCAACGGCGACGTGTTCGTGTGGCGGGAGCACTTCCTGGTGCGTGTGGTGGCCAAGGCGCACAGCGGGCCGGTGTTCAGCATGTACACCACCCTGAGGGACGGCCTGATCGTCACCGGGGGCAAGGAGCGCCCGTGAGTACCCCCCCACCCCACGAGCTACAGCTAGCGTTAGCCGTGTTACCCAAACATGACCTGGGTTCCTGTTCCCTAACAGGACCAAAGAGGGGGGGGCGGTGAAGCTGTGGGACCAGGAGATGAAGCGCTGCCGGGCGTTCCAGCTGGAGACCGGCCAGCCGGTGGAGAACGTCCGGTCCGTCTGCAGGGGGAAGGTGGGGGACACCCCGAGGCGCGCGCCACCCACGGCCAGAGACCAACCGTAACGTTGTCCCCCCCATCTCCGGTTCCCCCTCCAGGGGAAGATTCTGGTGGGAACCAAAGATGGAGAGATCATTGAGGTTGGGGAGAAGAACGCCGCCTCCAACACCATGATCAACGGACACACCCAGGGGGGCATCTGGGGCTTGGCCACCCACCCGTTCAAAGACGTCTTCATCTCCGCCAGCGACGACGGGACCGTCCGGATCTGGGACCTGGCTGATAAGGTACGCCGGCCCGGCGCCGGAGGTGCTGGGTGGCCTGACCCCTGACCCCCGGTTCCTCTTGTTTCCTGTCAGAAACTCCTGAACAAGGTGAGTCTGGGCCATCCTGCCAAGAGCGCCTCCTACAGCCCCAACGGGGAGATGGTCTGCATCGGCATGGAGAACGGAGAGTTCCTCATCCTGCTGGTCAACTCCCTCACCGTCTGGGGCAAGAGGAGGGACCGCAGCGCCGCCATCCAGGACCTACGGTAGGACATCAGTGGGGGGGCTTTGAGTGGTTGTGCAGAAAGGAGAACATCCGTCGTCAGGGTCCTTGTCCGAACAGCCAGGAGGTTCTGCTGGTTCCTCCAGAGCGAAGAGCCTGGAAGGAGACCCGTCCTGAACTCAGAGCTCAGCATCTCCTGCAGCCACCATGTGGACAACGCTCAGCCGGTCCTCACGGTGGTGAGACTCAGAACGGTGGTAGGACGCAGGAACCCCACCAAAGGCAGCTTGGAGAAGTTTCCAGAGGTGTGGGTTCTGTTTTCTGGAGGTGGATAGAGTTCTGCTGGCGGGTCTCACCCTCACTGGGTTTCTGACCTGAACTCTGTGCACCTTGTTCTGGAGGTATGAGTCTACAGCTCGGGTCCCGGGTCGATCTCGTGGTTCAGAACTTGTGTGACCTCGTTGTTCAGGTTCCAGTTCTTCAGTCGTTACCCATTTGTGTTTCAGGTTCAGTCCGGACAACCGCTTCCTGGCGGTGGGCTCCATTGAAGGTGCGGTGGACTTCTATGATCTTTCTCTGGGACCGTCCCTGAACCGGATTGGGTATTGTAAGGACATCCCCGGCTTCGTCCTCCAGATCGACTTCTCCGCTGACAGCAAACATCTGCAGGTCTGGAGACTCTGGACCCGCTTTCAGTCTGGACCAGCAGCTGATGCTCCCTGTTGAACCAAACATGTGACTGAAACCGATTTCCATCCCAGGTGTCCACCAGCACCTACACCCGACAGGTGCATGAAGTTCCCTCAGGAAAGATCGTCACGGAACAGTCTGTCTGTGAGAAGATCACCTGGGCTACCTGGACCAGGTGAGCCTGGACTTTAGCTTTTGGTCCTCATGGATTCATCCTAGGAGAAGATGTGTTTCTCCAGAGGTTTCTTCTTCTTTTTCCTGTTGGGGAAACTGAATAAGAAACCCCGAGACCCTCTAGGGCAGACCCGTAGAGGGTCCAAGGGTAGAGAGTCTAATGGTTAGGGTCTAGGGGTAGAATGTCTAGGGGTAGAAGGACTAGGGGTAGAAGGTCTAGGGGTAGAAGGACTAGGGGTAGAAGGTCTAGGGGTAGAAGGACTAGGGGTAGATGGTCTAGGGGTAGAAGGACTAGGGGTAGATGGTCTAGGGGTAGAAGGACTAGGGGTAGATGGTCTAGGGATAGAAGGTCTAGGGCAGCGGTTCCCAAACTTTTCAGTCCGCGCACCCTCTTCTACCCCCCTGACGCCCCCCAATGCCCAAAACACGAAAAAAAAAAAAGAAAAAAGAACGGCCGTAGTCTTTGTAGCCATATAGGTATCAAGTCTAATAATATAGGCTCCTGTTAACAGAATAGATTGATCAATAATGGGCCTAATGATCTCTGACTTTAGACACGATGAGGAGAATAATAGTAACAATATAAAAATGACAATAATAATATTTTAAGTCAAAATGGTCGCCGAGCGAGGAGACTACAGATGAGTGATAACAGCAGTTATTACTATGCAGGGCTCCAAATTAACTTTTTTTCTTGGTAGCGCTGGTGCTCCCATACGTAGAAGTTAGTAGCACCAGCAAAGACTTCAGGAGCACCCCCCCCCCCCCCAAAAGCAAGGCAGTGACGGAGCGATAGAGATGCTCCGTCCATCTCCGTTCCTCCTCCCTCCCCCAGGAGAGCAGCCGTAGCTGCGCTCTCATTGGTTCCTGGCAGGACCGCAGGAGCGCCGTCTCACAAAAAAAGGCGCTCCAGATTTTTCCCCTCGTCGCACCGGTGCTCCCAAATATATTTAATAGTCGCACTGAGAACAATTTGGGCGCATATTCGACCAAAATGGGCGCAAGTTCGAGCCCTGCTATGTAACAAATAGGCCTATTTAACAAACTAACAGTTATTACTATGTAACAAATAGGCCTATTTAACAAACTAACAGTTATTACTATGTAACAAACAGGCCTATTTAACAAACTAACAGTTATTAAATGGTAACAAACATGCTACTCCGCCACAAAGAATCAAAATAACATAGGCCCAAGATCAACATCATGTTTTCTCTTTGGAGTACGAGTCTCATTGTGTTCTTCACCCCCTTCTCCCGATGAAGTGTCCGGGTGAGTTTTCTGTGTTCTGTGCTCCTCATCTTCAGTTTCCCTGTCTCGTCATCATCACTCTCTGTTTCCTGCTGGATTTCTTCATCCTGGTAGACCTCACAGCTCTCAGTTGGGCCAAAGTATCCTGTCCTCTTTCATTCCTCCCTGATTTAATCCCCGACAGACTGCCCGTTTTCAACCAGCTATGCATTTCGGCATATTATTGTTGTTGCTATCACAACAAGCTAGCACGTAGCTAGGAGAAAGCCAACTGCACTTTGGGTATTTTTTTTTTATTTAAAATTTCCCCAAAACCTTTTTTTTAATTGAAAATTACAAATGATTTACATGAATGAATTTAAATATTTAAACTGTTAATCCTCCATTAAAAAGTGTTTAAATTATTTATTTAATTATTTATGTATTTCAAGGTGCTCAGCTGCCGTTACACTCAGACGCCCCCTAGCGGCAGCTCGCGCACCACAGGGGGTGCGCGAGCCACACTTTGGGAATCCCTGGACTAGGTGTAGAAGGACTAGGGGTAGAAGGTCTAGGGGTAGAAGGTCTAGGGAGTAGAGGGGGTAGAGGGGTAGATAGACCCAGTGTCCTGGGGGGGCGGGTTCTGAATGTGTTCTGTGTCCAGTGTCCTGGGGGACGAGGTTCTGGGCGTTTGGCCCCGGAACGCGGACAAGGCGGACGTGAACTGTGCTTGTGTTTCCCACGCCGGCCTGAACCTGGTGACGGGAGACGACTTCGGGCTGGTCAAGCTGTTTGACTTCCCCTGCCCCGAGAAGTTTGTAGGTACCGGTGACACGTGACCCGGCCGGTCCCGCCCACCACCCCCTGACGTGTTGGTCCGCCCTCTCTCCACAGGCCAAACACAAGCGCTACTTCGGACACTCGGCGCACGTCACCAACATCCGCTTCTCCTGCGACGACAAGTTCGTCATCAGCGCCGGCGGCAGCGACTGCAGGTGAGCCCGCCCCCCAGCACTGCCAGGGCGACCGGGTCCACCCGGAACCGAGGGGACCAGGTCCATCTAGAACCACTGACAAAAAGAACCACTGTCACTGGCAAAAAAGTTAGCTATAACCCAAGTGGCTAACGTGTTAGCTATAACCTAAATTGCTAACATGTTAGCTTCTCCTGCATCAGTGACTTCAGAGCAGTTTCTCGTGTGTCAGTTCAACCACTTCCTGCTGCCTCCAGGTAGCGACGCTACGCTAACAGTGCTAACCGACTTGGACGCAGCTCCACTGCTTAAAGGACGTCTTGATGCTTGTTGGGGATTCTGGGAGATGATGTGCGCCTGTGTCTCATCTCCTCTGTCTTCTTCTTTGCAGCTTGTTTGTGTGGAGATGTCAGTGATCCTGAGTCCTCCGTCGCTTCTTCTTCTCTGGTGACGCTGACTCCGCCCGTCGCTGACTCCGCCCGTCGCTGACTCAGCCCGTCGCTGACTCCGCCCATCGCTGACTCCGCCCAACGCTGACTCCGCCCATCGCTAACCCGGCGCCGCCAGCATACCTGGCTTTTATTGTGGCGGGTCTCTCTTTATGTTCAGATGCTTTTACAGTGAAGGGTTTGTGTGTTTCATGTTTAGCGGTTCCGTGTAGCGTGTGTGTTTGTCAGGACATGCCTTTAAACTGACCAAACACTCGCTGCAGGTTTATCGTCCGGTGCTACGACCCCCCACCCCCCCAGGTTCTAGTTCTTAAACGACGATGAAACAGAATAAATGAATAAAGTGACGTTCAGTAGGATGTGTGTTCTAGGCAAGGAAGATGAGGATTAGGATTAGGATTAGGATTAGGGTTAGGGTTAGGGTTAGGGTTAGGGATTAGGGGTTAGACATTTAACAAATTACAAAAAATTCAGTGAAACAAAATTGTCTCCTTTGGAACATCAGAACCTGTTCTAGAGTGTCAGCTCAGCACCTGTTCAGGCGGTCCAGCTCCTGGTCCAGGTCTCCTTCTGGACCGGTTCTTGTCCCACCAGAGATGCGGATGAAAGCAGAAGTCGCATTGATCCAGTTTTTTCTGGTCCTCCACCAGGGGCTCGGGTTCAAGGGTGGGTTTAGGGTCTACCAAACCCAACCCGGTTTGACTCTGAACCCGGTCCGGTTTGACCCGGTTTGACTTTGAACCCGGTCCGGTTTGATCTGGTTTGACTCTGAAGCAGCTCCAGAGAACACCCTGGGGAAACTGTGTGTTTGATGGAAACGTGGCGTTCAGGGTCGTCTGTTGAATCCAGCGTTAAATGTCGTGTCACACGTGTTCTGGTGTGGAACCTGTTCTTTTACATTATTTACAATAAAAGTTAGAAGAAAACAAAATGTCTCTGTGATTTTTTTTATTTTACAAAATAAAATCAAGGAAGATTGAAAACATTTGTATTTTTATTGGTTCTCTGTATTTTTATTGGTTCTCTGTATTTTTATTGGTTCTCTGTATTTTTATTGGTTCTCTGTATTTTTATTGGTTCTCTGTATTTACAGCTGGGTCTAATGAGGCATCAGGAACCACACGTTCCTTCAGGTTCGTTGCTATAGGCTCAGACCGGTGAGACAGGCTCCTCCCCGCCGCCAGGGGGCGGGGTCTCCTGCAGCAGAACCCCTCCCCGCCGCCAGGGGGCGGGCTGTCCTCTCTTGCTGACTGTCATGGCGGCGCCCGGTGGAGGGTTCAGGCCGCGGTGAGCGGAGCGGCTCAGACTGAAGCTCGTCCGGTGAGAGAAAATGAACGAATCGGTTCTCCCGTTCATCGGGTTTAATTCAGCGGGGAAATCAGTTCGTTCTGTCGGATCAGAGATGATCGATCAGTCCGCTCGGATCGATCACATCCGGTTGTCTTGTCTTTGATTTATGTTCAGGTTACGTTTAATGTGTGTGTGTGTGTGTGTGTGTGTACGTGTGTGTGTGTGTGTGTGTGTACGTGTGTGTGTGTGTACATGTGTGTGTGTGTGTGTGTGTGTGTGTGTGTGTGTGTGTGTGTGTACGTGTGTCTGTGTGTGTGTGTGTGTGTGTGTGTGTCTGTGTGTGTGTACATGTGTGTGTGTGTGTGTGTGTGTGTGTGTGTACATGTGTGTGTGTGTGTGTGTGTGTGTACGTGTGTGTGTACATATGTGTGTGTGTGTGTGTGTGTGTGTGTGTGTGTGTGTGTGTGTGTGTGTACATGTGTGTGTGTGTGTGTGTGTACGTGTGTGTGTACATATGTGTGTGTGTGTGTGTGTGTGTGTGTCTGTGTGTGTGTACATGTGTGTGTGTGTGTGTGTGTGTGTGTGTGTGTGTGTACGTGTGTGTGTACATATGTGTGTGTGTGTGTGTGTGTGTGTGTGTGTGTATGTGTGTGTGTACATATGTGTGTGTGTGTGTGTGTGTGTGTGTGTGAACATATTGTATTGATGTGTGAAGAATGTCTTTGGCTCCACCCCCAGTCTGGATCAGATGGTCAGCTGACCCTCTGGGGGCGGGGTCTGACCCTGCTGCTCCCTACAGGTATGAGTATGATGTCATCGATGATGCGAGCGGCCCAGCGACTTGCCACCGCCAACTCAGGTCAGCTACGCCACTTCCTGCCTTTGTCCCGCCTCTCTCCTGCACACAGCCACGCCTCCTTGTTGTGTCAGCAGAGCAGGAAGTATGCCCCCAAACAGGTGAGTGTCCTGATGATGTCATCACCTTCTACCTGGATCTCCTGTGCACGGATGGCTCCTCCCCTTTGGGTGATGTCACTTCCTGTTTGTCAGGAGATTTGACCTGGTCCTGTGTGTCATAGGTCAAAGTTCAGAGTCTGAACCAGCCGGCGGTGGAGGTCAAAGGTCAGAGGCGGGACCAGCCGGTGGGGGAAGTCAAAGGTCAGAGGCGGGACCAGCCGGTGGGGGAAGTCAAAGGTCAGAGGCGGGACCAGCCGGCGGTGGATGTCAAAGGGGCGGAGAGCAGAGGCGGGCCCAACAAGGACGCCAGGAGGAGGTACCGCCCACATGACCGCCACCAGCCAATCACCACGCTTCAGGGAGTCACGTGACCTCACGTTGATGTGTGTGTTCAGACCCCCAGCGGACCCCGCCTGCCTGAAGCCCCGCCCCCCTGTGGTCACTATCATGGGTCACGTGGACCACGGGAAGACCACGCTGCTGGACAGCCTGAGGCGGAGCCAGCTGGTCGCCATGGAGGCCGGAGGCATCACGCAGCAGATCGGGGCTTTCCTTGGTACTGGAGGGGGGCAGAACATCTCTGATGCTGATGATGTCATCACTCTGATGCTGATGTCACTGACTAACGATGATGTCATCGTCTCCTGCTGACAGTCCAGCTGCCCTCAGGTGAGAGCATCACCTTCCTGGACACGCCCGGCCACGCCGCCTTCTCCTCCATGAGGGCCTGCGGAGCCAATGCCACTGACATCATCATCCTGGTGGTGGCGGCCGATGACGGCGTCATGACGCAGACGGTGGAGTCCATCCAGCTGGCCCGGCAGGCCGGGGGTAGGCGCCGCTTCCTGCGCCGCCGCTGGCATTCCTGACGCTACTTCCTGTTCATGACGTTACTTCCTGTTCCTGACATTATTTCCTGTTCCTGACGCTATTTTTTGTTCCTGACACTACTTCCTGTTTTTGACACTACTTCCTCTTCCTCACACTACTTCCTGTTCCTGACGTTTCTTCCTGTTCCTGACGTTACTTCCTGTTCCTGACACTACTTCCTGTTCTTGACGCTACTTCCTGTTCCTGACGTTACTTCCAATTCCTGACGCTATTTTTTGTTCCCGACGTTACTTCCTGTTCCTGACACTACTTCCTTTTCATGACATTACTTCCTGTTCATGACGTTACTTCCTGTTCCTGACACTACTTCCTGTTCCTGACATTACTTCCTGTTCCTGACGCTATTTTTTGTTCCTGACACTACTTCCTGCTTTTGACACTACTTCCTGTACCTGACGTTTCTTCCTGTTGCTGACGTTACTTCCTGTTCCTGACACTACTTCCTCTTCTTGATGCGACTTCCTATTCCTGACATTACTTCCAATTCCTGACACTATTTTTTGTTCCCGACCTTACTTCCTGTTGCTGACGTTACTTCCTTTTCATGACGTTACTTCCTGTTCATGACGTTACTTCCTGTTCATGACGTCACTTTCTGTTCCTCAGTCCCGCTGATCGTGGCGGTGAACAAGTGCGACAAACGCCAGGCCGACGCCCACAGGGTGAAGGAGGAGCTGCTGGGGCACGACGTTGTCTGTGAGGAGTTTGGGGGCGACGTCCAGGCCGTCCACGTGTCCGGACTCAAGGTAAGCCACGTCCCGCCCTCTCACCCCGCCCCGCCCCGCCCCCAATGACATCACTAACCACCTTGTCTCCAGGGCGACAACCTGCTGGCTCTGGCCGAGGCCACGGTGGCGCTGGCGGAGGTCCTGGAGCTGAAGGCCGACCCCGGCGGCCCGGTGGAGGGGCTGATCATCGAGAGCCGCACCAGCACCGGCAGAGGGTGGGCACTCCTGACGCGGCGTCGGGTCCTGGTCGTAATCGGGTTCCGTAACCGGTTCTATCCTGTTCCACAGACCCGTCACTACCGCCGTCGTCCAGCAGGGAACGCTGAGGCGGGGCTCCTTCCTGGTGGCCGGGGCCTGCTGGGCCAAGGTCCGCCTCCTGCTGGACGAGAACGGCCAGGGCGTGGCGGAGGCGGGGCCAGGGTCCGCCGTGCAGGTGGTGGGCTGGAAGGAGCTGCCTTCCGCCGGGGACACCATCCTGGAGGTGGAGTCAGAGGTGAGGACACACCCCTCTGGTCCATGTGGGTGGGGTCTGATGGTCTGACGTGGGCAGGGTCTGATGGGCTGATGTGGGCGGGGTCTCCTGGAGCAGCAGCGGGCGAGGGAGGTGGTTGACTGGAGGACTTCGGAGGCGGAGCATCAGCGGCTGCAGGAGGAGGGGCGTGTCATTGGGCAGAAGCAGTCGCTGCACCAGCAGGAGCACAGGAAGAGGAGGGCGGAGCTACAGCAGCTGGGCGGTAGGAGGAGCAAGGCGGTGGCCGCCGCCAAGAGGAGGATGGACGGCCCGAGGCTGAGCGAGAGAGTAGAGAGGGACAGGCTCCGCCTCCCGCTCATCATCAAAGGTACGCTTCACGCCACGCCCACTACTCGCCACGCCGGTCACACGCCCGTTGACGGCTGACTTCCTGTCCAGGCGACACGGCCGGCGCGCTGGA
This sequence comes from Antennarius striatus, assembly GCF_040054535.1. Lineage (NCBI taxonomy): Eukaryota > Metazoa > Chordata > Actinopteri > Lophiiformes > Antennariidae > Antennarius > Antennarius striatus. The sequence continues at coordinate 223,325 of NC_090783.1, forward strand.
GGCGGTCCTGAATGTCGTGAACAGTTACGACGCGCAGCAGCAGTGCCCCCTGGAGGTCATCCACTGCGGCGTCGGAGACTTGTCGGAGAAGGACGTCAACATGGCTGACACGTTCGCAGGTGAGCTGCGTCCGGATTGGTCAGGCTTACCGCAGGAGGTGTGTCCAGCAGGGGGCGTGGCCAGCGTTGCTTCCTGTCATTTAAACGTGTTGTTTTTTGTAGTTTTAATAAATAAACATTAATAAATATTTAAATTTTCACTCATGAATCAAACTTTTCTTAAATCTGTAAATTTTATTCTCAACCGTTTTAAACTTGTGTCCAGACTTCAGTTAATGTTACAAATCTGAATTTTATGCTGACTCAGCGACCAGGGGTCAGAGGTCAGAGCAGGCCCTCAGGTGTGTCCGTCTCCCTCCAGGTTCCATCTACGGCTTCAATGTCGGGGCCAACAAGGCAGTGCAGCAGCTGGCGTCGAAGCAGGGTGTCCCCCTGCAGCTCCACGCCGTCATCTACCAGCTGATCGACGCGCTGAAGGCGGAGCTTAACAGCAGGCTGCCGCCACTCGTGTCCGAGAACGTTGTGGGTGAGGACCCAGTGTGAACGGGTTGGTGTGAACGGGTCGTTGTGAACGGGTCGGTGTGAACGGGCTCTGGTTCCCCCCCCAGGCGAGGCGTCTGTGCTCGCCCTCTTTGAGGTCTCTGAGGGCAGGAAGAGGGTCCAGGTCGCCGGCTGTCGGGTCCAGAAGGGCCAGCTGGACCGCCGGATGCGGTTCCGGGTGATCCGGGGCCAGGACGCCATCTGGGAGGGTGAGTCCCACCAGGGGGGGCAGGGTCCAGTGGGTGGGGTGTGCTGGTTCTGACCCAGGTCCTGTCGGGTCCTGCAGGCTCCCTGGCGGCGCTGAAGCACCACAAAGACGACGTCCAGACGGTGGTGGCGGGGATGGAGTGCGGCCTGTCGGCTGAGGGCGACGCAGACTTTTCACCTGGTGATGTCATCGTCTGCTTCGAGCTGCTGGAGGCCCCCCAGGTCACGTCGTGGGAACCCGGCTTCTAGGACTTCAGCTCCCATCATCCTCTGCTGCCCCGTGACTCAGAGTGGAGGAAGTAGAACGTACACAAACTTTTGGACATGTCACTTCCTCTGATGTCAGCCAATCAGCTGCAGGCACAATAAAGGACCCTGTTCTGACCCGGTTCTGGTTCTAGAGTCAGTGATAGAAAACCCCACAACCCCTGAACCCCAAACGATCCCTGGATGACCCCTGAACCCCACACACGTCAGTTCAAGCCTTTATTGTTTGGTTGTACATGCTGCTCTCTGATTGGACAGCTGACACACACTATAAAAAGAAAAGGAAAGACCTCCCGTGACCTCACTTCCTCCTGGTCTTTCCTGGTTTGGCGAGCAGGGCGGGGTCGATCTGGTCGGGGGTCAGCCCTCTGACGGCGAGGAGGCGTGTTGCGCGCTCCCTCAGCGTCCCGCCGCACTTCAGGCCGCGTGACATCAGTTCCTGTTTCAGGACGTCCAGCCCCAGAGCCTCCAGCTGGGACAGCGAGGACAGGGCCACGCCCAACTGCAGGGGGCGGGGCTCCATTAGTACCACTGGCACACCGGGGGCGGGGCTATATGTGTCAGTAACACCAGACAAACAGACCTCTGGCTGTCGGCCCATTGGTCCATCAGTAGAGGCTCTGGCAGGGCTCCGCCCCTCCTCTCCATTGGCTCCGGCAGGGCTCCGCCCCTCCTCTCCAGTGGCTCCTGCAGGGCTCCGTTCATCTCCATTGGCTCTGGCAGGGCTCCGCCCCTCCTCTCCATTGGCTCCTGCAGGGCTCCGCCCCTCATCTCCATTGGCTCCTGCAGGGCTCCGTTCCTCATCTCCATTGGCTCCGGCAGGGCTCCGCCCCTCATCTCCATTGGCTCCTGCAGGGCTCCGCCCCTCATCTCCATTGGCTCCTGCAGGGCTCCGTTCCTCATCTCCATTGGCTCCGGCAGGGCTCCGCCCCTCATCTCCATTGGCTCCGGCAGGGCTCCGCCCCTCATCTCCATTGGCTCCTGCAGGGCTCCGCCCCTCATCTCCATTGGCTCCTGCAGGGCTCCGCCCCTCCTCTCCATTGGCTCCTGCAGGGCTCCGTTCCTCATCTCCATTGGCTCCGGCAGGGCTCCGCCCCTCATCTCCATTGGCTCCTGCAGGGCTCCGTTCCTCATGTCCATTGGCTCCTGCAGGGCTCCGCCCCTCCTCCCCAGTGGCTCCTGCAGGGCTCCGCCCCTCCTCTCCAGTGGCTCCTGCAGGGCTCCGCCCCTCGTCTCTGGTGGTTTGAGGAGCCAGTGAGGAGCCTTCTCCAGGCGCAGGAGGCGAGCTGGGCGGGGCCACAGATGAGTTAAAAACACGTAAACGTGATGACGGTCTGAACCAATCACGTGGCATCTCTACCTGCGGCCCGGGAACTCTGGTGGTGTCGTCATGGAAGCAGCAGCTCCACCGCTGGTGGAGGTGGATGGAGACTCATCTTCATCATCCTCAGAGCTCATCAGCTCCACCCCCGTCCTGTAAGGACGCCAGCTCGTCACCACGCCCCTGCCCCCCCCAATTTCCATACTCACGAACGCTAACGACCGCTAACGACTCACCAGAAACACTCGGCCGTCTTCTTCCTCCTCTTCCTCTGCTGCTCGCTCTCGTCTGCGTTCGGCCTCTTGGTTGCCGAGGCGTCGCCCGCCCCCACCTGACCGCCGGCCGACGCCTGCAGACCTGAGACAGGAGTCCTTGTTAGTGGTGGGCGTGGTCCCAGCGGCTAGCAGCAAGGGGCGGGGCTGACCTTTGAGCACAGAGTCCTCCAGGCGCTCTGATAGGTCGTGACACTGCTGCTGGTAGTGGGCGTCGCTGTAGCGGTGCTGCGGCGCCTCCAGCTTCCTCTGCAGACGCTCCAGACGCCGCTGCTCCTTCTGCGCCTCCCGCTCCGCCTGCTGCTTCAGCCAGTCCGCCATCCTGCACACAGGAGAGGGCCACGCCCACCTCAGAGGGGACACGCCTCGGGGTGGGGTCATCGTGTGGGCGGCGCCCTACTCTTTCTCGTGGTTGACGTCTCGCAGGCGACGCCCGCTCAGGTCTCTGCACGCCTCGCGATTCGTTGTCTTCTCAATCTGAGCACCCAGAGCCCTCAGCATGGAGCCGAAGCCTGGACACACACACACACACACACACAGACACACACACACACACAGGCACACACACACACAGACACACACACACAGACACACACACACAGACACACACACACAGACACACACACACACACACACAGACACACACACACACAGACACACACACACACACACAGACACACACACACACACAGACACACACACACACACACAGACACACACACACACAGACACACACACACAGACACACACACACAGACACACACAGACACACACACACAGACACACACACACACACACACACACACAGACACACACAGACACACACACACACACACACACACACAGACACACACACAGACACACAGACACACACACACACACACAGACACACACACAGACACACACACACACACACACAGACACACACACACAGACACACACACAGACACACACAGACACACACACAGACACACACAGACACAGACACACACACACACACACACAGACACACACACACACAGACACACACACACACACACACAGACACACACACACACACAGACACACACACACACGCATCACTTCCTGTCTACACGCCGTTAGAGGAAGACACACGCATCACTTCCTGTCTACTTCCTGGAACACACCTCCTTTCCCCCCACGGAGGCGGGGCTCCAGGTGATAGACGGCTCCATGTTGGAGGGGGTCATCTGGCTCCGCCCGCTGACCATTTCTGATGACGTAGAAATCACCTGGAGAAACACACTGCGCACACACAGATATGCTCGTTTAGCATCAAGCTAAGTCTTTTACACATGAGCTAGCAGACACTGACATGCTAAGCTAAGCTCAGGCTACATCCCCGCGTTGATGCTTTAACGGGAAAACGTCTCCCTGTCGTTCGGTTAGCCTGTTTGCTAACGTTAGCCTGTTTGCTAACGTTAGCATACCAGCTCACGCTCGTCCCCCACTCCACCTCCGTCGCTTCCCATTCCCGCCTCCGCCCGGTGGGAACGCTTACCGGGAACCGGACGAACCGGCCCAGAACGTCCGAGACCGCAGAACCCTCTGGGAACGTCAGGCAGGAGAACCGGGAACCGGGGGCGCTGACAAACACCTCCATCTTGAGTCGACGGCGACGAAGTCAGTGCGCATGCGCAGCTCGTCTCTTCTCGACCCCTCCCGCACCAGACGTCTTTACGTAGTGACGTCACCACTGCCGCTGGAGACAACAGGAAGTGAAGGAAGTTTTTTTAATTTATTTATTTTTATTTATTTAATTTATTTTGTATTTAAAGGAAAAAGAAAAAAAGACAAAAAAAGCAAATTACATTTCCACATTTCAGACTAAGGAACATTTCATACATTGCATAGATCACACACGGGGTACGGGAAGGATACATTAATACTACTCAACCTTAAAAATAAAAAATAAAACAAACATAACAAAAAAAAGATAAATAAGTTAAAATAAGAGGTCGATTTAGTCTTGAGTTAAGGCATTTATATAGTCTATTACATTCATTGCTTGTTTGGTTTTAATATACTTCAGGGATACTTCAGGGAAGTTTTTTAATTCATTTATGTAAACACAAAATAATGATCTCATTTTCATAAAACGACACTTATGTATATGTTGTTTGGCCAGAATAATTATGGTATTACATATATTTTCCCCTTTTTCTATCCTCCAGCAGAACACCAAATTTAATAACATCATAAGAGGTGAATTTGAATTTGAATCATTTTCAGATATCCAGTTTTGAAAAGATCTCCAGAAGGTTTTCACATATTCACACTAAAAAAAAAGATGTTCCAATGATTCAATTTGAGATTCACAAAATGTAGTCATTTTTTTCAAACTTAAATCTCTGTCTAAGAAATTCATTACGTGGGTAAATATCATTTATTATCTTCAGATGAGTTTCTTTAGTTTTGGGCAAAACTGGAAGGGAAAGGTATCTAGTTCTGATTTTTTGTAATCTGATCCTCTGAAAACTGTAAAATATTTCTCCTTTTCAGTAGGAGGGGAAAAAGTTTGTTTGTGACAGCACCTCTTATAATTTTGTTTGTACATTTCTTTTCTGTGAAGTTTAAATCATTAATAAGAGGTAAGGGTAAAGACGGAAGTACTTTACCCTATGATAGCATACCTTTTATTATATTCAACATTGCATCAGGGATTGCTCTTGTAATTTCCAAGTATCGTTGTCTGGTGCAATTAATGTTATATTTATTAATAAAGTCAGTGTAATTCAAAAGATTTCCTTCTGAGTCCATGAAATGTACAACGGACCAGATATCCTTTTCCAACTAGTCGTCAAAACAAAGATTTTCTCTTAGACAAAATATACCTGTTATTCCAAATTGAAGAATTATGAGGGGTAAAGTTATGTTTGAAGGCCGATCTCCAGCAAAGGAGGACTTGTTGATGAAATCTGGACAATTTAATGGGTAGCTGAGAAACACAAAAATCACATTTTAAAAGAAATTCAATGCCACCACATGTACTGAAGGTTTTAGAAGGAATATTGTACCATATAGCCCTACTGTTACAAATAAATAGTTGAAGCCATTTTAGCTTGATCATACCATTCATCGCTTCAAAATCAATTACATTTAAACCTCCATCTTCAATTGTTTTCACTGCATCATTTCTCCTAATATAATGATGCTTGTTTTTCCACACAAAGTTGAGAATAATCTGATTAATTGATTTAATGAGATTATCTGGCATAGCTAAAGAAAAGGCAGGATATGTTAATCTGGACAATATTTCTACTTTAGAAATCAGAACTCTTCCAATAATGGACAGATCCATTTGCAGCCAAGATAGAAGAGTGGATTTACTTTTTTTAATAACAGATTCAGAGTTCATTTCTTCTCTATCTTAGAAATCTTTTGTTCTTATTACTCCAAGATATTTAACTTCATTTCTTACAGGGATGTTATACAGCTCAGTCAATGGGTGGTTATGAATTGACATTAATTCACATTTTTTTAAATTCAAATGTAACCCAGATGCTTTTGAAAACGTTCCCACAGTTGTGATGATCAGTGGGATCTGCTCTGAGTGTTTGATGAAGTTGAGTTATTGACAAATGAAGACCTAAAACATTCAACGGCTCTATTTCTGTACTACGTTTAATGTAAATACCAAGAAGTTCTGCAACTAAAATAAATAATAAAGGAGAACAAGGGCAGCCTTGGCGTATACCTCGTGTCACCTCAAACCTTTTAGTTGTGCCTTGAGGGAGGGGGACAGAGCTCTTTATTCCACTGTAGATCATGTCAATTGTCTTAATAAACTTTGAGCCAAATCCAAAACATTTTAGAGTTTTCATAATGAATGGATGTTCCACTCAATCAAAGGCCTTATAAAAATCTAGAAAGAATACGAAACCTTTGTCTTCAATGAGATGATTATAGTCCAGCAGGTCTAACACCAGTCTGATGTTATTATGTATAGACCTCTCTTTAATAAAACCTGATTGGCTTTCACTAATTATTTGGCCTATTCCCATTTTCAACCTGTTAGCTAAAACAATAGTACCGGTAAATAACTTATAATCTTCATTCAACAGGGTTATAGGTCTTAAGTTATCTATATGCCTTTTATCTTTCCCAGGTTTAGGTAAAAGAGTGATTATCCCTTGTTTCATGGTTGATATTAGATCATCGTTTTCCATACATTCCTTCAAGGCTTTAAATAATAGATCCTTTATTGACTCCCAGAAAAATTTGTAAAAGTTTGAGGTCAAACCATCTTGGCCAGGTGATTTATTTGGTGCCAGGTGTTTTACAGCCGTGTCCAATTCTTTTATATTGAGCTCTGAGTCACATATTTCTTTGAATTCTAAGTCTATCTGAGGAATATAATGTTGGATACTGTCTAGGAATAAGTTAGCATCAACTTGTGAATAGGATGAGGAGTATAATTTAGAGTAGAAGCAGTAAACCTCTTCTGAAATTATTTTTGTATCAGAACATTCACTATTGTTGACCATCAGGGTGTTAATACTATTCCTCTCTTGTCTCTTCCTTTCGAGCCCAAAAAAAATAGGAAGTATTTTTCTCACCCTGCTCACTCCATTTAGCTCTAGATCTGACATAAGCTACTTGTGCTTTTTTAGTAAATAAGATATCCAAATTGGTTTGTAACTCTACCAACTTTACAGTGTCTTGATCTGATAAAAAAACATTTGGCTGTATTTGTTAAGCTCTTGCACCAATTTAAGCTCAGTTTCCCTTTGCTGTTTACGTAGGGTTTTGCTGAATTTAATGGATAAACTTCTAACCTTAAATTTAAAATACTCCCATTTTCTGCAGAAGGAATCAATTTCATTATCATTAATAATTTAATCAAATAAAGATTTGACTTCCTCCACGTATTCTTCATGATTCAGAACTCATAACCCTTCTAGCTTGTAAGGTTGTGTGTTTCCAATGTAATATTAGTCACACAGTGATCTGTTGAGGGAGCGCCAGACATTGAAGATCCTGCTACTAAATGTGTGATTTCTGGAGAGGTAAGCCAAAAATCAATTCTTGACCTATAGCACGGCCATTTGGTTGTATCCAAGTGAATTGTCTACAGTCTGCATTGTTCTCTCTCCAAACAAGTGAAGGAAGTGGATTTTCCGGTTCTACCGTTAATTATCCTTTAAAGTCCGTGAAGATCGAAGCAGCGGTGGAAGTTCCTCCAGGAATGGAAAGAATTAAAACGACTCAAATGTTCCGCCTCTGATTCAACCAGACGGGACTCTGATCCGGGTTCTGACGTCAATAACAGCTGGTTTAGGTTGGGTGGTTTAAATTTTATTTTTGGCTGCAACTTTACATAAACAAATTTCAGAGAAACTCCTTATTTCACAAACAGTTTCTGTTGGTTTGGTTCCTGGAACAGAAACTCAGTTTATTTAATCCAGATTGTTTAGTTTAATCCAGTTTATGTTTAGATGACGTTTAGGAGTGTTTCATGTGTGTGTGGATGAACTATCCAGAGTCCTGTCCCATAAAGCTGGATTAACCTAGTCAGACTTCCTCTTCCTTATCTGGCTTCACTTACCCAGACATCCACCCTCCAGATTTTCGGTACCATAAAGCCGGCTATCAACTCACTAATTCAATCCAGACTTGTCCACTCTAGATCTGTGCGCTCACATAAAAAGGGCGGAGTTTGCTGCATGTGACCAATCACAAACATGCAACAAACCGGCCCGAGACGCATATTTCACAACGGAGGAGCAAACAATAATAATTAATAAATATGATCAATACAAATCAATAATCCAGGTAAACAGCAACACAGCTGCAGCTGCCAAACGGAGCAAGGATCTCTGGGAAAACATGGCCGACTGCGTCAATGAGGAAGTTAGTGCCATTATAATATTACTGCCCCACTATGACTGCACTTGTGTGTCTGACTACAGTAACATGTGTGTGTTCATACATGTGTGTGTGAACCACATGTTTGGTTATGACATGTGATCGTAGCCCCGTGACTTTATGAACAGCTCTACGTACTGTGTTCTTCACAGGTTTTCAGCATCGCCAACACAATACATTAAAGTACCGATCAATCAATCAATCAATCAATCAATCAATCAATCAATCAATCAATCAATCAATCAATCAATCAATCGATCAATCCATGATCTACTGAAACAAATCATTGATCAATGACATTCTATCTGTGTGTTGCTTGTAACCCGTCCAACGAGGGATTTCAGGACATCATAATAATGACCAACATCACTCAGAAATATATGAACTGTCTCAAAGACCCTCAGGTCAATGCACACTGTGGGGGGCTGTCAGCGCGGGGTTGGGGTGCGTTCCATTCCTGATGTGAGGCTCCAGCAGCTGACAGATGTAATGTAACCCCTCCCCCCAAAACCTCTACCTTTCTACAGTCATTGTTCAGCCAATCCCAGCGGATTACAGCCATCCCTAAATATTCTCTCTGCCTGAGCGCTCTGCACACAAGCTGTGACCCGAGATCCACCGGGTTCTCAGGGAACGGACGGCCCGTTTTCAGGAGAACCGATTGGTCAGTAGGTGGGGCTGTTATACCTGCTGAGCTCTGATTGGTCAGTAGGTGGGGCTGTTATACCTGCTGAGCTCTGATTGGTCAGTAGGTGGGGCTGTTATACCTGCTGAGCTCTGATTGGTCAGTAGGTGGGGCTGTTATACCTGCTGAGCTCTGATTGGTCAGTGGGTGGGGCTGTTATACCTGCTGAGCTCTGATTTGTCAGTAGGTGGGGCTGTTATACCTGCTGAGCTCTGATTGGTCAGTAGGTGGGGCTGTTATACCTGCTGAGCTCTGATTGGTCAGTAGGTGGGGCTGCTTTACCCGCTGAGCTCTGATTGGTCAGTAGGTGGGGCTGTTATACCCGCTGAGCTCTGATTGGTCAGTAGGTGGGGCTGTTATACCCGCTGAGCTCTGATTGGTCAGTAGGTGGGGCTGTTATACCTGCTGAGCTCTGATTGGTCAGTAGGTGGGGCTGTTATACCTGCTGAGCTCTGATTGGTCAGTAGGTGGGGCTGTTATACCTGCTGAGCTCTTATCCTGAACTTATCCTGCTCCGGAGCAGGTTAGGTGTTCAGCATAGGTTACCGTGACAACGTAGCCCGATAGAAAGTCAGCCACCTTTATGGTACTGAAAAGCCAGGGTTAAGCCTGAAGTTATCTGGCTAAGCGTTAATCCAGTTTTAGGGTACAGGCCTCAGGTGTGTGTGTGTGTGTGTGAAACAAAGACTACTGACGGTCGCTTCAGAGATTTTATTGGAGTTCAATGTAACCGGTTAAATTAAACCGGTTAAATTTAATTTAACCGGTTTAATTTAACCGGTTTAATTTAACCGGTTCAAATGAACTCGTGCTTCAGGTGATTAAACCCAAGCAATAACAAAGGGGAGGGGTCAAAGATGGCCGACAGGAAGTGTCCAACAGTCTCGCTTTTAGGTGGGCGGGGCTTCCGGACTCGTCCGTGAGGCGTTCAGGCACCGGTCCGGCCCGGGTTCCGGTCCTGGCTCCGGTCGTCCCGGGCCTGCCGGCCCTCCGCCGGGGCCAGCAGGGTGCCCCTGGCCTCCAGCAGCGTGGTGTCGGTTCGGGCTCCCAGGAAGCGGGCGGTGAGCTCCAGGTCGTCCAGGCGCAGCCGGACCCTGCTGCCCCGCCGCAGAGCCTCCCCCCACGCCGGCCGCCGGCACACGCAGTGGAACTTCCCCCCGAAGTCCACGTACAGGTCGTCCTCCACCGCGTGGAACACGGTCCCCAGCACCACCTTGTCCCGGGCCGGGCCCATCAGCACCAGCGGGGAGCGGCGCAGCATCGAGGCGAAGCTCTCCTCCCGGCCGGAGGCGCCGCCGCGGCCGTCCGCGTCCCGCCGCAGCTCCGCCTGCTGGTCGAAGGCGGCCGCGAAGCCCGACTTGGGTCGATCCGCGGCGGGCTGGTCGCTGCCCGACGGCCCGCCGGAGGCCGCGCGGACCGGGCCGGAGGACGACACCCGCATCCCGGTGGCGAGACGGGACGCAACCTTCCACAAGCCCGCCATGTTGTCCCACAATGCACCGCGGCGGCCACTTCTTGTTTGAACTTCCTGTCGGCAGGACGCGTCACAGCGCCGCCTGGCGGGGCGGGGCTTCTTCTGATTGGTGTTTATTTATTTATTTATTTATTTATTACCGTCTTGTTTTGTTTAAGTCAGCGGGTCCTGTTGTGTTTACAAACAATTAAAGAAAAACGTGAGGAGGTGAGTCTGTGTGACCCGGAGCTGTGACTGACAGGCTTATAAGACACACACACACACACACACACACACCTGCTGTGAGCAGTGAGACATGTGATTTGTAGTTCTGTAGTGATAAATCTGTAGTCCGTCTGGAGACGCCGTCATGAGTTCATGCTGAAATTTATTCACTTCTTTAAATGTTTTTAATGTTTTAAATATTGGTTTCAATGACTAGTCTCAGCTCAGCATGCTAAACAACAGAACAGATAATGAAGTAGCTACCTAGCTGTTAGCTCGTAAACATGACTGTTTGTTAGCTCGTGATACTGAATGTACCCTGAAACGTCACAGCAGGTTTGATGCTAAGCTAATGAGTTTATGAGCGTTGGCTCCTCCCACTTCATTTTAACCACATCATTCATTGGCTATAGTGATGAGCTTCATTATTAGCTAGCTTGTTGCTACCATTGAGCTTAGATTGAGTTATTTAGCTGCGAGCTAACATAGTGAGCTAAAATAAGCTAATACACAGATGCGTACATCCTGGTCCTGGACCCTGGTTCTACACCCAGTCCTGGTCTTCAGTGACACGTTACAATGGTTCTTCCAGTTCCAGCGGCTCTGGGGGGAGGGGGGCAGCTGTGTCCCGGTTAGGGTGTGGGTTCTTCTTGTTCTTCCAGGTGGGCGGGTTCAGACGCGCCTCTTTAGCCACACATGCTCATGCAGAGCCACTGAGGAAGAGGAGGAGTTGATGAGAGCTGGACCTGACAGACCTG